>NC_089811.1:19519321-19674321 GCF_029633855.1 Hoplias malabaricus | reverse complement strand
CACTAATACATTATTGTTGTCTAAAACCAGGTGTTTTAGATTCATTGTCCAACCCCTGTATGTCAGCTTTCATTCTATATATATCAAAGTTCATTCTATATATATCAGCGTTCATTCTATATATATCAAAGTTAATTATATATTTCCTGTTTGGCTTGCCATAATATGTATGTATATATATATTATGGCAAGTATGGCAAGCCAAACAGTTCAGTATTATAACAGCACACACTATTGTAAATTTTATGTTTAATGATATGCTTTACTCCTATCAACTTCCGTTCTTGAGTAAAAAAATAATTCAGTACTTTTTATTTTTTTTTATTTTTTTATAATTGTCCACTAAGAGGTCTTAGATGTCACACATTTTTTTGCTAGTTTCAGTTTCCATAAATGGCAAAATGATGAGAAATATGCAAATTTTATTTTCTTGTTCATTACATTTATTCATTCATTTAATATTTTTCAATTCAAATTGTTTGTTATTTCTGCCAATTTATTGTTTATTTAACTTTTGTTTTAACATGGTGGGTACACTGACAACTGATCAGATTATAAAGGACTTCAAAGGGTTAATACCTGAGTGTTACCTTTCAGCGGCTAATCTAATCCACTGTGGAGGCAAGTGCAAATGTTTGGGTGCTTTTTTATTCTTTGTGAAAATAAATGCACCTCCTCTAAAATATTTATTTCTTATACATTTCTGTCCAGAACTAAGTTTAAAATATAAAGAGAAAAAATGTATATAAAACATGTGGCATAATATTATATACAAATAATTAGTAACTGGATTAAAATAGGCAGATATTTTTAAATAAACATGTAATTTGACCAGAGATGTTCAAACATTTACATACAGCTGCATATCTAATAATTATACTACTACTACTACTACTAATAATAATAATAATAATAATAATATATTGTATGTGAAAAAGCATACACAGTACAAGGACACTGTACAATAAACAATAAAAAAAGTACAAAAATAATAGCTGGATCTGTATTAAATGATTAAATGATGGAAGGTGAGTGTGAGGGGCTTACCGCTGCACTTGCAATCTATTGCAACAATAACAAGGCAAGACACCAGGTCTTCTGGGTTTAATTTCCCCAGTGACCCTCCACACATACAGATACACACACACACACACACACACACATGACGATGAGCTATTGGAATAAATGTTGTCAGGTGTGTTTCTGTGCTTTAAGTCTAATTCTAAGTCTCTGGATGTTTACCTCCACTAATGAGCAGCTCTGACTCAGTTCAGGAGACATCATTTTGTGTGTGTGTGTGTGTGTGTTGAGGTGTGGAACCTGAGTTGATTTAGAGGAACATTGGAGACTCAGTGGCTGTGACATTTATGTGCAATTAAGAGCTATTTGTTGAAGGAGGATGGGGAACGAGATAAAAGTAAATAAAGTGACTGTGTAATTTTTTTAAAAGAATTTTTATATGCTTCTCTTATATTTGTCATTTGCAGAAGTGTCCAAAGATGTTTAATGTCTTTTATATGGCTATGTATCTTTTGTTCATCATAAAATAATGAAACAATAATGATAATAATAATAATAAACTTAAAATATAATAGCTATAAAAATATAGTGACTTTCTAGTACTCCAAAATAAAACAAACAATCGTGGAATTTCACAGCTAACTGTAAGAGAATTAAAGAAGAAGGCAGCCAAACCAAAAAGCACCAATGCACAGGACCAGAACGGGCCCATCATTACAGACACTTTCAAAATATTTAAGTGTTGTTTACAAGAAAATGCCCTTTTTAAAATATGTATTAAAAATATTACAACATAACTGTTTAATCTTGTTTCCTTTTGATCAATATATGTTGAAGGGAGTAACATCTTTACTCCAGTCAATCTTTAAAAGACGTCTTTGGGTAGAATTTACCTTTAGGTCATGTACCATGATGTCAGAGTGTCCTAGAAGCATGGCTAAAAAATGCATAGCCTGCCTTTGTCTTGCTGCCATTGGGTGTATCTGTAATTCCCCTGTCTGCAGTATACACAGTCAGTGGATGTATTTTTAAGTGCCCCTCCCACAATTATGTCATGATGACAGGTAGATTTTAACTCAGAATCTTAAAGGAGTGTGGAGAAGGGAGATGGATGTTGGTTCTCCAGTATAATAACTATCACTAAGAACTTTAGGAAGCTCCTTCACTTTCACAGGAATCATACTAAGATTACTTTTGGAGGTCTATTCATTGTCTAGATGCCTTTTGTCTGCAATGAGCACAGAGAGAGAGAGAAAGTCAAGCAAACCAGTCAGAGACCTTTGTGTTTTTAGCCGTTTACTGACACCAGAGCTTTGTAAATAAATTAGACACAAGCACACAAACAGACTGGAAAACTAGCAAATGGTCAGGAAACCTCCTCAAATCTTTATAAGAATGTTTTGGTTTATTTTTAATGTCACTTTTAAATCATTACACAGAGTAATGCACATGATACAAACTAGCGGGCCTGTAGTGTAGACATACACAAAGTAGCAAGAAGAATGGCTTAAAATCCCTCTGACCACTGTACAGGACTTTCTCAAGACGAATTGCTGCTGTATTGGCCACAAAAGGAGGCCCTACACCACACTAATACATTATTGTTGTCTAAAACCAAGTGTTTTAGATTCATTGTCCAACCCCTGTATGTCAGCTTTCATTCTATATATATCAAAGTTCATTCTATATATATCAATATATATCAGTGGATGTATTTTTAAGTGCCCCTCCCACAATTATGTCATGATGACAGGTAGATTTTAACTCAGAATCTTAAAGGAGTGTGGAGAAGGGAGATGGATGTTGGTTCTCCAGTATAATAACTATCACTAAGAACTTTAGGAAGCTCCTTCAGTTTCACAGGAATCATACTAAGATTACTCATGACTGCTTTTATTCTGAAGGGCAGGTTTAAGACAGGTTCAACATAGTGATTTACAGATCCATGAATGTTACATGAAAACTTGCACTTGGATATAAATCTAACCACATTCTGAGTGTAGGTCAGTATTGTTATCCTCTATGTCTCACATTAGAGAGCTGAAAAAGCATACAATAGGCATTACTACACATTCAACAACTTAGTATAATATTAAATTCCTGCCTCTGCCATTTTTACTGCCTATGTGAAAGGTTCTATCAAAGAACTCCTCAGAAAAAGAAAGAAAGCAAGAGTAATTGGGAAACCATCGATGATTTGTTTAAGTAAATTGGGAACAATAAAATAAAACACAAATTTTATAAATGGTCCCCAGAAGCAGAAATAACATATGACAATATTAGCCCTTTAAAAAGATGGATTCCAGTTTTTAAGTTGCCAATGCAAACAGGAACAACATAATGACTGGGCTGTTGCCTATTGAAATTTAATAGAATTAGAACTTTGTACCATCTATACTCCCCAACAAAACCAGACAGTCTAAAAGAGGCACTATACACACACACACAGAGTGAGGGGCAGGCCCAATCCGGTCACGCCCGTCTCCATCGGCAACAGCTGCTGTGAGGCGATGATGTCGTGCGGCAACAATACGGCATGTGAGCGTCCACAATGGCGGCAGTGTGCGGGCGCCATGCTGTTCCACACACACACACACACACACACACACACACACAATTTCTGTTGATGCTGTTGTTTAGCTGCTTGTTTAAATGCCTGAAAAGCAGGAGGCCTGTGTATTCACTCGTCGCAAAACACACATACATTCACAACAATGCACCGACCACGAGGGAAGTAGGTCATGGGAAGAGGGCTGCCATCATGGTGCACTGTGGGTAGGGACCCCATTTACAAGAACAGTTTACATGTGTGTGAGAATAGAACATCACAAGGAAGTTTAGTTTTGAACTCTTCTTGTTTTGACTCCGTTAAAGCTTAGACGCCGGAAATTATCAAATTTTTTGGCGATAGCATGATGAGTTATTTACACAACTGAGAACATGCAACAAAGAAACATATATCAGCCATTTACATTGTTTAGTAGCACTGCTTGCTTGTCCTGTGTAGACTAGTTTTTCCATATGTCCATATAAATGAAAAAAGTATGTAGTATTAAATGGAAGGCTTTAAAAGTGTTTAAATATGGCTCAATTGACTGAATAATTACATTATGTATTACATTTACATAATGAAGTACAGGGATGGATTTCTGCCATTTTCTCATTTGTTTTTATGTCTAGGATCAACAAAAAATTTCCAAAATATGATGGGTTTCCAGAAAGTGTATGTAAAAATACTTACAACTGATTCTAACCATAATAAAACAGGTACAATTTACTACAGGTTCATCATCAGGTTTATCATTCATAGAACTGTAACACAGTGGTTCTATATAGAATTCTGAACAACTGAAGAATCTTTTGCATAATTAAAGGATTCTTTGTATTATCAAGGGGTTCTTCAGATTGATGGAGAACGTGCTATAGATGTACTATCTTTCACCAAAATCATCCTTCTCTTGAAATAAACTTGACATCGTATTAGTTGTGGTAACTGACATTCATTGGAATAATCCTCCCTAGCTATCATAAAAAGCTTATGTAAATGTACATATACTTAATCCCAGTCGGGGAAACCATCCCTAAGGGTTCTACTTTAACTAGAACGGGTCAGTTTTCACCTGCCAGATACAAATTTATTTACACAGCACTTATCACACTCACACTGTTGCCTCAGCTTATTCAACTAAGACTTGGAATTCTGTAAAGCTGCTTTGTGACAAGGCCAATTGTAAATTCATTCATTTTGTGTAATTGCTTATCCAATTCAGGGTCACGGTGGGTCCGGAGTCTACAGGAACACATGCTTGGCACACCAGTCCATCACAGGGCATTACAAACTTACACATTTCCTCACACACTCAGAGCTATGGACACTTCTGCACAGCCAATTCACT
This sequence comes from Hoplias malabaricus, assembly GCF_029633855.1. Taxonomy (NCBI): domain Eukaryota; kingdom Metazoa; phylum Chordata; class Actinopteri; order Characiformes; family Erythrinidae; genus Hoplias; species Hoplias malabaricus. The sequence continues at coordinate 19,669,405 of NC_089811.1, read as the reverse complement.
TACAAGAATTTATTTTTGGACTGTGGGAGGAAACCAGAGCACCCGGAGGAAGCCAATGCAGACAGGGAGAACACACCAAACTCCTCACAGTGACTTGAGGCAGGGCTTGAACCCACAACTCCAGGACCTTGCAGCTGTGTGACAGCAGCATTACCTGCAGCTGGATTCAAACCCAAACCATGCAGACCTTTCTAACTTACCCATTTTAGTTATGCTGTTCTAATACTTCTTTTAGTGTTCAGACACCCAGAATCAAAGATTAGACCTAACAATCTGTTTCTTTGCTGAGCAGAACAACTGCTCATTCGATCTGATGTTGGGGAAAGATTGTCCAGGTGCGATGTCCTCATCTGTCTGACATCTGCCAGTTCTGACCATGAGACCACCAACACATCCACCAGGACATACATGTGCATCTCAATCAGTGGCGATTGCTCTAAGACTGCAAGGGAAGCTCAGCTTCCCCTAAAATGTCAAAAAATAAGTGATCAAATATATACTGTTGTGTGTACATGTCATTGAATAAATATGCACTACAACGCGATTAACTTTTGTTCAGAATCAGCTTCTTATCACTGGTAAAGACGCGGCTTTCCTCTCAATCATTCCCGCAGATTCACATTGATTTAAACAGAGTTCAATGGAGAAGCAGCGAAGAGCGAAGGACGCTCAGCTTCTGCATGATGATTGGATGATCTGTCTGAGGCTGAATCCCTTTTGATTGACAGCGAAATGAGCGAATCAGCGATCCTTTGGTGTAAAGCTCCGAGGGAGCATTACATTTTCATTCTGTTCTGCCTTGAACTAGACTATCTTAATCCTCTTAGCGGCATTTTCTTTGTTAAAAACGACTAGCGACAAATGGAGTTTTTTGTAGCTGCTTGTGTTTGGAGACTGACTTCTATCACTCTTTCTGACTTCTATCGCAGTTTCTGTCCAGCGGGTGCCGCTGAGCCCCTCCACCGTCACAAAGCACTCACAGGCGGACACACTTCACATGGGCCAAGGCCGTTTAAGCAGCCTAGCTCTGCTGGCCATTGAGAGGACACTAGTCAAGGCCCTGGAAAAGACGCCTTGTTGGTACGACAGGGTCACAGATCATTTTCTTGAAAAGGAACGGAGGGTATAATTTACGTATAAATAAACCGACACATTTTATGATGTAGGCCGAAATTGAGCTTCCCCTCCTTGAAAGACCAGCGTCCGCCACTGATCTCAATGTATTAGAATATCATCTTTTGTGTCTTGCCCTGCTTGTGTAAAGTGTCAATGGTTGTCTTTTGGACAAATGTCAAGCCAGCAGTCTTTCTCATGATTCAAACTAGACTGAGAAACAATTTAAAGGCCTTTGCAATTGTTTTGAGTTAATTAGCTGATCAGAGTGTGGCACCAGGTGTCTTCAATATTGAAACTTTTCACAATATTCTAATTTTCTGAGATACTTAATTTAGGGTTTTCATTAGTTGTCAGTTATAATCATCAAATTAAAAGAAAAACACTTGAAATATATCAGTCTGTGTGTAATGAATGAGTATAATATACAAGTTTCACTTTTTGAATGGAATTACTGGAATAAATAAACTTTTTCATGATATTCTAATTTTATGACCAGCACATGTGTATTCTTTTTAAAGGCACCTGATATTCTAATTATGACCAGCACCTATATACCTGTCAAATGAAATCCGCATCTCCATAAATCTTGTCAGCAGTGGGAAGCATGAAGTGCTCGAAAAATTTCCTGGTAGATGGCTACGCTGACTTTGGGCTTGATATAGCACAGTGAACCAACACCAGCAAATGGCATGGCTCCCCAAACCAAAACTAATTTTGGAAACTTCACACTAGACCTCAAGCACCTTGAATTCCAAATGAAATGAAAAATTTACTTTCATCTGAAAACAAAACTTTGGCCCACTGAGCATTAGCCCAGTCCTTTTTCTCCCTGGCCCAGGTAAGATGCTTCTGGCCTTGTCTCTGGGTCAAGAGTGACTTGACACAAAGAATGCGACAGCTGTAGCCCATGTCCTGGATACGTCTGTGTGTGGTGGCTCTTGAAGCACTGACTCCAGCAGCAGTCCTCTCCTTGTGAATTTCCCCCAAATTTTGAATGGCCTTTTCTTGACAGTCCTTTCAATGCCCCTGCTGCTTGTGCACCTTTTTCAACCACACGTTTTCCTTTCACTCATCTTTACATGAATATTCTTCGATACAGCCGGAGGGTGTCAATGACTTCCTTCTGGACATCTGTCAAGTCAGCAGTCTTCCCCATGATTGTGTAGCCTACTGAACTAGACTGAGGGACCATGTTAAAGGATTAGGAAACCTTTGCAGGTGTTTTGTCTTAATTATTCTAATTTTCTGAGATAATGACTTTTGGGTTTTCATTGGCTGTAAGCCATAATCAACAACATTAAAGAAATTAACTCTTGCAATAGATCACTTTTGTCTTGTAATGCATCTATACTATATATGGGTTTCACTTTTTGAATTGAATTACTGAAATAAAAGAAATTTTTGATAATATACTAATTTATTAAGATGCACCTGTACTTCAAGATATGTGTATTCCAGCTCATCTCTCATGGACCATTCTGCATGCATCTGAGTGTCTCATCTTCATGCCCTTGACTGACCACCAAGGCTGGGGTTTAACTACAACTATTGCTAGGACCCAGAATTCTGCAAAACCGCTTTGTGACAACATCATTTGTAAAAAGCATTCCATAAATAAATAATTTAGAATGTATAAATAAATTGAATCTAAATTACCATTTAATTTGGGACTGATAAGGGTCACTTGAGTTCACTTCCTCACAATGCTCACAACTCTGTCTCCATCTCTCCTTCCCCTCAAATTATTTTGGTATATATTTATTTTGTTTTACATATTTCATTATTTGTAACTATTCCATTGCTTATATTATTTGTATAGTAATACAAAATAAATAAATAAATGTAATGAAACTCTTCTAGTATCTCTCTCTCTCTGATATTCTCTCTCTCATTTTCTTTCTCTCTAATTGTGATCATAAGGTATAGCTCACTGTCACAACTGGGAAACAGCCTGTCCACAGACACACACAGCCTGTCTCCATCCGCCCCTAAAGACTGTCTCTCTCTCTCTCACTCACACACACGCACACACCAGGAGGAGAACCCACTGGGGGCCAATGAGGGACCATGCTGTGATAGTGTAGCTAACAGGTAGTGTTGAGAATAGCTGGTCCCAGGTTAGGATACTGTGTGTGCGTGTGTGAGTGTGAAGCTAACGAGGCCACTCTGGGAATTGTAATGTGCAGCAGTGGGCCATGGGGGCTTACATTGCTGTTACCTGGCTGTGAAAACATGATTCATTATGAGCCTATGTGTGAACATGTGATGGAAATGAACACAGTGCTTCTCTTACTGCAAACTGTGCTGCTGTTCACTCCATGGCCTTTATGTTTGGCTCATTAGCTGCTTATCAGAAAGTAAATAATTCATGCATATATACTTAAGGTTGTAGTTGTTTAAAAGTTTGAGATTTAATATCAGGTCAATTTTCTGGACCGGTGCATGTATCTTGCTTCTAAACTGTTCATTATATCCCTGATTTTACAGTATAATATCAGCATTTAACATTTTATTATGAAATCCACTCCACTACACCAGTAGGGATATGAAACTTTAGAGAGTGTAGCAGAATTTGAATTTGAAGTGATTTTATTCTGATGCTTCAGTGTTTTTGTGCTAGACTTATACAGTGAAATTGTTGACACTGTATTATGCATACAACATGTTCTTAATAAATATATTGCCATGCATGTGAAACAAGCCAAGATAGCAGAGCATCACACTGCTGACACAACGCAACAGCTCAGTATGCTTGGAGGAGAATACCAACTGCTCAGTTCTGTCATGTCACTCGAAGGTAAAATCGCTTTTATACACATGCTGCTGTAGTTTACAAATTGGTACAGTTGTTTAAAGTTGAGTTTGGGGCCACATGTTCTCCTAAAACAGGCTGGGGACAAAACATTTTTTGGCTATTATAGGAAAACTAGTTAGTATTTCTACCATAAAATTACAGTTTCAAAATCAGTGTGAATTTCAACTGACCTGTAATAGGAAGAACATAGCTTCTGGCTTACTTACCTCTATCTCTGTCTAACTTGCAGTATCAACAAAAATATTGTAATATTTAATACATTCAGTACTGAAGTAGCATGCTTTGTGTATTTAACACAATTATCCAAAGACAGGGGATTTTTTATTTAAAAATGCATTGTCCTGTAATGTTGTCTGTTTTCAAAATATTCTTTATTTTGTTCATGAGGTAGAAAAGACAAATACCTGCAGCTGAATGTTCTCCAAAAAATGTACAATATTGTAAACTATATACTCATCACATGAAAACCACTGGGTATTTTAAGACTAATTAAATCAAAGACACAAAGGTATGTACACACATACAGCTTTTGTCAAGACCTTAGGTACTTTATCCATTATGTTAAAATGTCATGATTAGACCACAGAACTGGTCTAGTGTTACACAAATCCTTTTCCATTGACTCTCATTTGTGCGTGCGTGTATGTGTGTGTGTGTGTGATATCAAGGCATGTGGTGGTCTCAGTGAGGGGTACTGCAGTGCTTCAGTTGGACAGCTGGAGAGCCAATCTGTCCTTTTTCTGGGCTGGCGATGACAGGGCACACACACACGACCGCCATAGATCCAGCCGTTACACCTCTGCCCTCACACACACACACACTCATAGGCACCCGGGAGCAGGTCATTTGACAGCTCAACACACTCTACACAGCATGAAGCCAGAGAGAGAGAGAGAAAGAGAGAGAGAGAGAGAGAGAGAGAGAGAGAGAGAGAGAGAGAGAGAGAGAGAGAGAGAGAGAGAGTTCTAACAAGCAACTAAATTTCACTTTTAAATATAAAGTATTGGACATGCCTAGACAACATGACTATTTTTTAAAGGAAAATAAATGTTTATTTTTTATTTGTATCATTTTTCCCTGCATAATTTGTGTACAATAGTTTTGAGTTTAATATCCTGGAAGGCCATAAAACTCAGATTCTAAAAATGTGCCATAACTCCTAGGTTCTCTTACACTTCTGTTATAGCTTCTGACTCTGGGGTGGAACTTTATTTGGATCATGCATTTTTGAAAAATATTGACTATAATATGTAAATATTTCAAATATCACAGAGCTGTTCCATGAGCATCAATTTTTGCCATAATTGTCATCTTGTTATATCATACAGATGATCACATGAATGCCAGCTTACAGAATCACAGGGCTCAAGGCAGGAACACAGCAAGGCAGGGCATAAACATTTACAGACAAAAAGTTAAATTCCAGCCACTTACAAGCTACAGTTTCTTTCTTTGTTTTGAAGTTTGGTTTGTGGTGAGAATAGTACTTCTCAAGAATCGTCTACAGTGCCTTTAATAACTCTTCAATGGTATGCCAGATGGTAACTGTAAGTTCTTTTGTCTTTGGTTTGCAATTGTGCTGATATTTTCATATATTATATTGTTCCATAATTATTAACTATTATTAACAACTATATATTTCTTTTACGACTAAAATGTAGCTATTGCCTTCCATGTGTTTACTGACTATTGACTTATTTATATTTTAAATTTTGTTTAAGCCTTCTAATGGTACTCTCAGGTTAATTACTAATTGTGGGTCTACTACTCAGCATTGTTTCCTTACTGAAACAGCAGCTTTGTCCACATTGACCCACATAGCCTTTCATAGTTGAATGTTTTAATTCTTCAGTTCATATTTGGTTTACTGCCTTATTTTTGTGATATGAACAGAATGTTATGTAATAGTCACAATTCACAATTTTCATTAAAAAACCTTTTTATAAAATTCATAAAATGTTTCCTCACCATTTGCTAGTTTCCTTTGTGGGCTGGAAATTGTTGCAATGTGTCTATGAATCTCTAGAGTCAGTAAAAAAAAAAAAAAAAAACTCAGAAATGAATCAGAAATGCTAGGCTAGTTCTATCTCTACTCATGGCGGAAAGTGGCAAAAGAGCCCTCCAAACATTGAAACTCATGAAAAGATATGAGGACAATGCTTCATTTCTGCTCCATCTGTGGGTAATATTGATTATTTATAAAATATAAAATATATATATATTTAGGGCAGCACGGTGGCGCAGCAGGTAGTGTCACACAGCTCCAGGGGCCTGGAAGTTGTGGGTTCGATTCCCGCTCCGGGTGACTGTCTGTGAGGAGTTGGTGTGTTGTCCGCGTGGGTTTCCTCCGGGTGCTCCGGTTTCCTCCCACAGTCCAAAAACACATGTTGCAGGTGGATTGGCGACTCGAAAGTGTGAGTGTATGAGTGAATGTGTGTGTGTGTGTCTGTGTTGCCCTGTGAAGGACTGGCGTCCCCTCCTGGGTGTATTCCCGCCTTGCGCCCAATGATTCCAGGTAGGCTCTGGACCCCCCACGACCCTAAATTGGATAAGCAGTTACAAATAATGGATGGATATATATATTTATTTTTGCTGTTTCAGATCATTTAGGATGGAAGCCACTCTAAATTCAGGAGACTGCTAACTGCATGAAAGTGAACACAAACTGAAAGTGCTACAAAACTAGACACCTTGAGTTACAAATTAGTTTCTAAGGTAATTAAAACAGTGAATTAAAACATACAGAAATGTTTAAATTCAGCTACATACAAACAAATCTGTTTTTCTCCTTAAGCATACCATTCCACCTCAAAAGATGCTGAGATTCTGAATGTAAACAGACCAGAGAGAACAGCTTTTCCCCACAATCATAGAAGTATAAGTAAATCATCTTTTAACTATGCTGAAACACCTGTTTTTTTTTTTGTTTGTTTGTTTTTTACATAGAATCCTATATCTTACAGTCTTAAAGGCAAGTCTTTAAAGAATAAATGAAGGTTATTATCAGTGTTTTACCTTAATTGGTTATGAGTAATGTATGTGCTATGTGTCAATATAAGAATTGACTGCGAAGTGTGTGCTTTGGCACCCTTTCTAGTCTCCAGACACCCCTCAATCTTTTAAATGAAGTGGTTATGGAATATGAATGAATCAATGCAAGTGATAGTTTGCTTATGTGTATGTGTATGTTACTGACTTTTTAACAGACTTCTAAATTGACTGACACAAGTTGGAGTCCTGCCAGAGGTGTTGTGTGTGTACTGGTTTTGGCACACTCCACTATGTTTTCAGAATGAAGCTGGCACCATCTGTCTGTGGGACCAGTGGCCCAGTGACAGGGACATCCTGAATACACACACACACCAGCACAACCCCCTACAGTGTAAAGTGCCTAAAATACAGCTGTCCTTTAGACTCTCAGATTCGTAATTAGATATCCTTTAATGCATCACAAAAATAGCATCTATCATATGAATATGAAGTGTACTGTCATTATTATAACAAAGCCTCCAGATCTCCAACTGGTAGCTTTAAAGGAAAAAGAAACATTCCCCCAATGATCATAATTTCATGCAATGTGTTTACGATAAATTGTATTATAAGTAATTTATGACCATTTCTACTGGTCCAACATTAATGAACTGTTCACTCAGTATTAAAAGCAATACATTTTAAAAGTGACTGCAGGATTGTAACTTCATTTGTTAAGGGATCCCTATATTATTATTATTATTATTATTATTATTAAAGGATATGAAATATTTATGCATGCATGATAACTGCTGTCTGTTTGCTTTGTTATTTTAATAGAGTATTAAGCCTTAATTTTACAGTTAAAGGAGAAATACATTAATCTCTCCAAATTTCTGTGTAATTCAATTATTTAAAATATATATAATAAAAACATGTTAATGTGAAATAAATAATTTCAGAAAAACTACATTCTGATCCAAATGTCCAGGGTCCCAATGTGTATAACACGAATAAGGCCATTTTCTTTACTCTCCAATACCATATGTAAGCCATATGTAGATTTTTATCTGCCCTGCAGTACCTCTACACAATAAATAGTTTTTTAAAAATATGTATATGAATTAAGCTCATATAACAATGGCTCAGGCAACTGACTATATTTTTATAATCACTTCATGTGATAGTTTTCTGTGATGTATTGTTTAAAGGCTGTTTCTGATTGTGATTGTCTAAAGAGTTTAATACCTTTAAATGGCATGACTGGTTCCTGTCTCTACTTGGAACAATTCAGTCCCTGTTTTTCTAGAAATAAAAATTTATTTCACCGCTCTCAATTACTTAATTTATATATTAACCATTTAAATGTGCAGTGAAAGTAAGTGTGTGTGTGTGTGTGTGTGAGTGTGTGTGTGTGTGTGTGTTTGTGTGTGTGTGTGTGTGTGTGTGTGTGTGTGTGTAAAAAACAGTGATATAGTGGGTCTGTGTGATCTAATGAGCTGTGATCAGAGGTGACAGGCAGATGATGGCCTTGATGACATCATTTGCATTACTTCAGCAGCTTGTGCTGGATGCATGCCTCCGCTGTGTTGGAGTAGACTGAATTGGGCCCTATTGGACTAGATTGTACTGGACTGAACTGAACGATACTGCAAGGACTGAACTGACCCGAACCAGATGGGACTGGACTAAATGGACTAGACTACACATGTGACCAATCTTCCTGCAGGCCTCTGCCATGATGAAATAGACTGAGCTAGACTGGACATGTGTAGGCTACATTAGAACGGACTGGACTGAAACCTCACTGGACATCACATGTAGAACATATTCCTGCTGTAGAATTGAGGGACCTTAAGAGAACTCCAGCATCACTGTTGTGTCTGATCCACTTGTAGCAAAGTAAGAGATTTTAACAAGCAGTCTCAAGCAGGTTGATACCCATAGTCAGGGTTTCTTACCTCAGAAAAGCGAGAAACCAATCCTCCGTCAGTGGGATGAGTGAAGATTGGCATGGGAACTAAATACATGTTCATAGTGCTTACTGAATGAAGGCAAATGTGTAGAATTGCATCTATGCAATTTTAGGGAATTTGTTAACTTTATCTGATCACTTACTTCTGAAAGTGTTTATCTAATCAACAGAGATGAGTCTTTAGCCATTTAATGACCAGACAGGATTTTAAGACACTTAAATTTGCCTTCAGAAAGTGTCTCTAGAAACAGTAACCAATAAAAATAGTCACATAAAGTTTAAACAGAAATCTCAGTTACATAGGAAATTGTAGTCGATTCCTTTCAAATGGACAGAGAAATGCACTTTTGTAGGTTTATTTATATCTGACATATAAACATCCAGACAACACAAGCGTTTAATATTCTGGTTCCACAATTTTAACATTAACTATTTTCTAAACTTAGTGCAGTCATGTGTCTTTGTTTGATATAAATTCGCTCAAATTTTGGTTCTGAGACGAGGAGATATGATGTAAACATCATTAATTTGACTCTAGCGTCCCCTTTTGGACAGTGGTTCAAATGTAGTTTTCTCCATCTGTGGTCTGTGTCTGTGCTCGACTACTTCCTCCTGAATAGCAGATCTGCCTGCGGTTGTTTATACACTCAGTGCTGTTTTCCATTGACTGATAATGGAGAACAAGAAATTTAAAATAAACCTGGACGATTCTGCTTTCACAAAGGAAAGAAAGCCGGTCTGTAACCTGTTGTTTTAACTTGGTTTCAGTTTAAATGGTCAGACTACATCTTCAGTTATATTTGTTTATGTTTTCCAGCCTAGCAACACTGGCTAAACTGTACTGAACAGAACAGAGCAGTTTTACATTGGATAGGTATGATATTAACCCATATAGTTGTGTATAATGTTGCTCCAGTAAAACCGGAGACATCAACTTATCTTTCATTTTATACTTTTTTTTTTACATTGTTATCTTCTAGCTAAAAACCCAGTTATAGCTAAAAATTTGAAATGTTTCTTAATAATGGTAACGAAGTAAAATGAGGTGCTATTAAATTATATGCCTAAAATATTTTAGACATCAGTTTTGTGGGATGAGTTAGAGAGGCATTGTGATCCACAGCTAATCGTCCAAATTCAGTAGCGGCTTTTTTTCAGCATTTTTAGAGCTGAATGCCATCAAAAAGTGATTCCAGCATCTGCTGAAATATTTTTTCAGAAGAGTAAAGGCTGTGACTGCAGCATAGAGAGAAATAAACTCTCCCTTTTAAGACTTTTAATTTCAGAGAAAAAATAGGTAACCATTTTTGCTGTATAGTGTAATGTTAAACAATAATAATAATTTACATCTATAATGTGCTTTATTATAATAATAGATGATTGTAAGTGTATAAACAAAGATAGTACAATTAAATTATAACAATATCATACGGTGTAAAACAAAACGTTTGTCGAGGTGCTCTTAAAGGAACAGCTCTCTCAACTTGCAGAATGTAAGGAGCAAGAAGGAGTGTAAGGCTTCTCCGAGTTACTGAGATACACTGGAGTTGTGCAATAAATTGTTTTGTGTGTCAGTGTAAGAATTAACACTTATACAATCACAGACAGGAAGTCAGTGTAGCTCTGTTAGTATGAGCATGATGTGATATTTTTGTAAGTAGTTAAGAAATGAATTAATTAATGATGAAATAAACAGATCAGCCATAATATCATGCCCACCTCAGCACTGAAGTGACTCTGATGTTGTGGTGGTGTGTTAGGGTTTGTTCTGGTACGAGTGGACCAGACACAGCAGTGTTGCTGGAGTTTTTCTACTCACTCTCCACTTTGTTAGACACACCTACCTCGTTGGTCCACTTTGTAGATGTAAAGTCAAAGACAGTAGCTGGTTGGTGGACTGTTCTCAGTCCAGCAATGGCACTGAGGGGTTTAAAAGCTACTGCAGACAATAACACACCACCATCACGCCAGTTTCAATATAGCACTAAGAATATTCAACGACCTTCATACCTGCTCTGTGGATGTGTGGTTGGGGTCCTGACTGTGGTCCAGGGTTTCCTCCGTGTGCTCCGGTTTCCTCACATGGGCCAAAAACTCACGTTGGTAGGTGGATTGGCGACTCAAAAGTGTCCGTAGGTGTGAGTGTGTGTTGCCCTGTGAAGGACTGGTGCCCCCTCCAGGGTGTGTTCCCCCCTTGCGCCCAGTAATTCCGGGCAGGCTCCGAAGCCACTGTGACCCTTAACTGGATAAGCGGTTACAGACAATTAATGAATTAATTAATTATATAATATCTCCATTTAATATATCAGGTGGCATCTCTTTTCAAACCTTCATCAAAGAGAGGCCAAGGAGAGACCTCGTCCACCGACACTGCACCTCAGTCTGCTGGTCAGCCATTGTCCTATGCAGAGTTCGTCGTCCAGAGCAAAAGCAAAGGAGCTACCCAGGGGTCCAAGACCCAGGATGGACACAAAGATGCAGGACAGAGAGTGGACGTTCCTCCTAAAATTGGCTCAGTAACTAAACCTTCCACAGACATACTGAAACCTCTGACTAGAAAAGGAGAGAATGAGCGTCCTGGACCCAGTAATGTAGTATCAGAGACCACTGCAGTTTCAGAGAGACCGGAGGAAGATCTGGCAGGAAAGAAGAAAAGAGAGGAGGATCAAAGCACTGATGAACATTGTGTAAACCCGCATCTTTTGGGTTCTGGGAGCAGCATTATAGTCAGCCCTCGACAGGTATAATCCTTTTTTTCTTTAGTTATATTTAAAGCCAGATAATTAACATTTTTGTTTATTTAAGTGGTAGTTTAATTTACAAAAACAAAAACAAATTCAGGGGACATTTTTAACACAAATCTTCCATCACAGATGATCATCATCATAGAGACATAAGCAAAATGTTGCTTTGCTCATTTCTTAATAATGTGAATATAAATGCTAATACCAGGTCTAAATGATCCCTTTGCATAATAAAATTAAAAGCAAAGGAACAATGAGCAAAAACCAGGTTTTTCCTAAATTGTCAGTAAAAAGGTGCTTCTACAACTGTGGAAATCCTGGTAGACCAATATATCAGTTCATATCAGATGAACAAATCTTGAAGCTTTTAACTTTGAGAAACCACTCCACCCCACTTCAGCTCTGAAAATAATCCTTGGGCGTGTCCATCCCTACTTCTGCTTCTACTAAGCACTAAAGGACTGAAGGGATGTAAAGCTATCATAAGCCTTTACTGAGAAAAGGAAACTGGTATCAGTGATACTTGATACCTCTGATGAGTAATTTCGGTTTTTGATGCTGGAAAAGTAATATCTTGATGACAGTTTGACAGGAAATTCAATTCAGATTATGGTTAGTTTTTGCTCAGATTTATGAGATAACTTGAATAAGATCTCTGTGCCTAAACCATGCTATCGATGTATGCACGTGTCTTCATGTGCATTTGTGTGTTTTATGCTCCACCATGAAAGAGAGGAAACCCCATTCTGAAGTTTGTCAGAAGTGTTCCATGGGAGTTTGGAGAAGTGGTGCCTGACTACATCTTGGGTCGAACAACTTGTGCTCTATTTCTCAGGTAATGGTCTTTGTGTGGTGAGTAAGTGAGAGTGCAGTATATCATTGCCAGCTAAGGTGTAAAACCACACTACATTCCCCATGCATATACACAGAAATTAGTCAGAATGCACAGAAGAGTTTCTTAATGAGAACAAATAGACTAATTTTAGCTGTGAACATGCTTGTTGCCAAATCTGTTTACTCCTACAAAAAAAAAAAAAAGAAAAATGTTAAAGGAGCAATATGATATTTTACACACAAAAAGCAACAGTAGCAAATAATATTTATGAAAGTAGTTATTATTAATAATCTTTTTAAAATTAATTCTATAAAGTGTAAAACTATTGAGATTAAAAATATTAGTGTCCGCTTGGGTTTCCTCCGGGTTCTCCGGTTTCCTCCCACAGTCCAAAAACACACGGTGCAGGTGGATTGGTGACTCAAAAGTGTCCGTAGGTGTGTGTGTGTGTGTGTGTGTCTGTGTTGCCCTGTGAAGGACTGGCGTCCCCTCCAGGGTGTATTCCCGCCTTGCGCCCAATGATTCCAGGTAGGCTCTGGACCCACTGCGACCCTGAATTGGATAAGCGGTTACAGATAATGAATGAATAATTGAATGAATATTAGAGTGGGCCTCCCTCATTGGGGTGGCTATACAATACCTCTGATACATCCAGGCCTCATGGGTAATAAGTAACTATATTTGTATATTTGCTATTTCATAATGTGAAAAATGATAATGGATGTTTATTTTCCTTTCTGAATCTCCAGTTTACGCTACCATAACCTCAATCCAAACTATATCCATGAGCGTCTGAAGCAGCTGGGGCAATCTTTTACTCTCAGAGTGCTGCTTGTCCAGGTTGATGTGGTGAGAGGTTTTGCATATTTACTAAATTCTATTTTTAAAAAAAAAAGCCTTAAAATACTAATTATTAAAAATGTAATAATATAATATTTTTAAAAATAACATATGTTTGTTCTACATTCCTATATACTATTGTAAAGAAAATAATGTTTTAAATGTTGTATTCAGATTTGCATTGTTTACAAGTGGTGACCAGAAGTGGAAAAAACATAAATAGATGATCCTTATATTAACTTCTCTTTCACAGAATTCCTGAAAATAGTCAATAAAAGATTACATAAAATACTTCTGGTGAATAGTCTGTAATATGTGAACCTGCATTATATCATTTATAAGACAAAAGTTGTAAATATGGCATATTGTTGTATTGAATTAGAAGAGTATGTACCATGCTTGTGCAGTCCTTTTAAAACTGTTGGCTCAGTTTTCAGTCTGTGGCTTTGTGCTTTCTCTTTCTGCTTTGAAGTTTGCCTTTGGTTTCCATTTATCTACTACACTTATTCTATTTGTATTTGTCGGTCTCCCTCCCTCTTTACAACTTGTCTTTGTTTTCATTGCATGTTAACTTTGCCACAGTTTTGTTAAGGGACAAGAGTCAATACTAGTCTTTAACAGCATTCTGCCCTTTGCTGTCTTCCTGTTGGTAGAAAGACCCCCATCATGCTCTGCAGGAACTGGCTCGAATCTGCATCATGGCTGACTGCACGCTAATTTTGGCCTGGAGGTGAGCTCCGCTTCAAGAGCTGCATGTCGCCTTGTATCTTTATGCTTTAAATGATTGTCTCTGAAAATACCACTTTTTTTTTTTTTTTTTTTTTTGCAATAGCCCTGAAGAAGCTGGCCGTTATTTAGAGACGTATAAATCTTATGAGAAGAAGCCTGCAGATCTCCTTAAAGAGCAAGTAGAGAAAGATTACCTCTCTAAGGTCAGAGTAAAAACATACATGCTCCTAAACTACTTCTGACCTCTGAACGCACTCCTCATTTGCAGTAATTGCTCTGTATTTGATGTGGCAGGTTACTGATTGTCTAACCACAGTGAAGTCCATCAACAAGACAGATGCCATCACACTGCTGTCCACATTCTCTGTAAGGACCTGCCTTTTTTGTCATCTATAGTCATTTACAAAGATAAATAATGTAAAGGAAAATGGGTGTAGATAAAACTTTTCAGAACTGTGTTTTCTGTAAACCTTATTTTAAAGATGATGCATAAACCTACCAACAGGAGGGTTGTAAAATCTTTTTATGTGTTGTACAGATATTCTAGAAAATATGCTTAAAAGCACTTACAAGACAGCGGTGGGGTGCCTACACTTTTTCAAACAGCATGGAACCAGTTTGGTTTCGGTTTGCATACTTTATTTTGAACCTGCTGTAAAGACTGTTTAAAACATGATATTTTATTGACTCCATCGATTTTCCCGACACTGGTGCTGTCCTGATTTAGACTGAGGAGCAGCTCTGAATAGCACAACCTTGGTTCCCATCAAAACTGATGAAAATGCTGACCAGATCGCTGGCGAGAACAAAGGATCAAAAATCCTGATTGATCCAGATTTCACCAAATAGGGCATAAAGGAAAATGTGACAGAATGGAACTATTAGTAGTGGGAGCCCAGAAGCAAAAATACCAAATCTTACCTAGTGTTCCTTTATAGTTTATCTTTTTATATAGTTTATGGACATGTTTGTGGCCTTCAAAGTGTCAAAGCAATGTAGTGTTTTCTCTGTAGGCAGATAATTTTTTTTAATTGGATCTTGTTTTCCCCACTCATTATGCAAATGTATGCATGTTATTTTTCATGTGAATATAATTTGGTGCTTTTTAAATCTTGTTCTCTACAGTGTATGGAGGGCATCATTAATGCATCAAAAGCAGAGCTTGTGCTCTGCCCTGGACTTGGCCCCCAAAAGGTTAGATCATCAGACTGTGATCTGAGCTGTTAATTTCACTCTGCAGTTCATGTTTGCCATTTTAATCACACATATTTTCTATCTAATGTAGGCAAGAAGACTGTATGATGTACTTCACCAGCCCTTTCTGAAGTCCAAAAAGAAAGAAAGCTGACTAGAATCAAACTCCTTTCAGAAAAGTATCATCAAAAACTTTTTAACACTTAAGCCTGCAGTCTCACACCTCCTGGTGCAGTGCAGCAGTGTAGACCATTTAGAAGTAACACTACCAAATGGAAGAAACTTTGTGGTTTATTATCTACTGTTGTTGTCAGAGAATATCTGAAATGCGTTCATCAACAAAGGGACAGATTTCAATTTAAATTATGGCTCTGGAAACGTTTTTTAATATTGTCAAGCAAATCTGCATTGGTAATAAAACTGTATTTGTTAAATATCAAGAGTATTTTTATAAGAAATGTATACTGTGTATGGGTTGTGTTTTTTAAATATTATAAAAAGGCAAATCCTTCATTGAATATATATTTGCATCAACTGTTGCTGTAAAAGAACTCAAGGGCAGGAAACACTCAAATTTGTTTTACTCTTCTTCTTTCTGATACACATTTTCCTGCATTAACAGTGTGTCTCAGTGTGAGCCTAAATAAGTATCTGTCTTTATTTGATACCAAACAGTAAAGAAATGACGTTAGTAACTCTGAAATGCTCATTGAGTGCTTTGAAATGTTTTATTTACAGCTGTAAATGTAATTACAAAGGATTTTTGTTCAGACTTTTTTGCCCATTGTTTTTTTAATCCAGTCCAAGAATGCAGATATATTGAGATAGACCCCTGGGAAATCCCGGTTATTGCAGGTATCTGGATGTGTGTAGATGGCCATGCCATGCAGTATAGAATCACATATCAGAGGACCTCCGGAATCACCCTGTGGAAACGAAAGGTTAGGAAAGTCTGTTCGCTCTTGGGTCATCTTTGGTAATACCTCTGAGCATGGATTTACACTGGTTTAAGCATAGGCTCAGATCTCTTTAAAAAGGGAGAGACATATAAATGTAAAATCTAAAATTTTGAAATGACTTGGACAATCTGATTAATATCACATAAATATCTCTGTCCTGTGACAATTGTAAAGTGTCTCCTACAATATAATATCTCAGGTACATTAAGTGACAGAAATTAGGTTATTAGAAGTAGCTCCATATATTTGAGTGACAGAATACCATACCTGACAGAAAGCATTGTTTGTTTCTGAGGCAGTGCACATCATGCAGTCAGGGAAATAGTACATCTGCCAAGTTGCATTACATTTTTTTTGAGGCAACAGTTTGAACTTAGTCTCGATCAACACGTCTGATGCCAAACCCTTTGGATTCCTCATACCCCAACCTGCTATATCACACTTCATTCCAGCCTGGGTTTTGTTTTTTTTTCAGAGCAACAGAGAAACAGAGCGATGAGCTGAATTATCACATGGCAGTGAGACAGGAAAAAGTTCAAGATCATAATATCATACCTTAAGCAGCATGATGTCCACAGTTAGGTTTTTCCAGTTGCCTGCTCTCTTAAACTTCCTGTAGTTTGGATGCATTAAGTACTGCTTCACTTGGATTCTCTGCTGACATCTTTCTTTTTTTTCTATATTATGAGCCCCCAGAACAACCTCCAGATTGTTGCGATTAGCATCATCTACAGTGGTTCTGTTTTGATAATAGTTTGTAGGTTACCTTGTATTGCACATATATCTCTACCAGATTATAATGCTTCAAAAGGAATTCTAGAAAAATGCGATACGTACTTAGTATAAGTACATCTGTGTTGACCAAGGATACAAACTACCTTCAAATTTTATGCAATAAAAACAATCTGATCTGTTCCCACTCTTACACTATTCTTTAACTGACTGAAGTACAGAGGAAGGATTTCCAGTGATTGTATTTTATAAATATAAATACATATAATGTTATTCCTGCTCCAGACTCAAAACCATTAATTAAACTTTTTAGTTATGTAGGTATGGAAAGTACTAACTTGCACTTTTGCAAGTGAAATTTTTTGACAATTCTGGCTTGATAAAAAACTGCTCAACAGTTTGTAGTTGCCATTGTCTGATTCCTCTCCATGATCAGTTTTCTTATAAACATATAATGCATTATGGTATCTAATATTATGTAATGCCTATTTATGCCAAAAATTTATGCTGTTATGTATGCCATATAATAACACATAAAGCCATTAATAAACTAAATACATTTGTTAGGAACAGAAGTTTAGAAAAAATGTAGTACTAACCTGGTACAGGGATGATTAAAAAATGTTTTCAGTACATTTAGTTAGAGTTTAAAGTTATAGTTTATACTGTATTACTATATTAAAAATAATATAAATTATTACAATATATTTTTCAAGTTGCAGCAACTTTATAGATTCTGTCCTGACTTTAGGCTTTAAATTTTATTTCTTTAATGTTAATCATATTTGTACACTTTTTTCTAATATTGTAGAGAACAGTAAATTTTAAAAAATGTTTCTTAATATTCACATGGCTCAGATACTATAATAATAGTCTATAAATAATTGCTTGTATTGCTCTAAAACCCTAATAACCCTAATTTCTTAATTGATTTTTCACACTGTTGTGGTCACCATGTATTATTTCCCACCACCGGGCGTGTGCACACACACATACACACACACACACACACATACAAAGCACATGTTAGTATCTCTCTATGTCTAGCAGCAATAAAGGAAAGAAAATAAATGAATGAATGAAGGCACTCACTGCAGACAATGGGCAGCAGTCAGCACAAAGTCTTCTCTGATGAGAATTCCTCCACATTGATGATTTCCATTATGCTGGACGGAAACCATATAGGGTCTGGTGTGAGGTAATGTTTCTTTTCCTCCAACAATACCACTCTCCATCGCTCCTGAGAAAATAAAAATATCACAGCAAAGTGCAGCAGTAATGGCAGCTAAGGTAAATCAGAATAAACCTGAGGGGACTTACTGGAGCTGGTGCGGAGGAACAAAAGGAAACATGTGGAGAAACATGGTTAGATGCTGCAAATGAACTCTGTGTGGTCTTGCTTATATACATGCACAGCCACTCCCCTAAAGATCAAGCATGAGCAACACACACACACACACAGCAGCTGAATATAAAATATTTGAAAGGAGCATTCATCAAAGGCTCAATCTTAGCAAGTAAATATAGGTCATAACTATTCACTTTTTGCTGAAATTGTTGAAAGAACTGTCAAGCAGTTCAAACATAACACATCTTGTCATACACCTCTGTCTGCCGCTGCATCAAGAAATGCAACCTGAAACTATGTTTATTATAGAATTTATAGAGGAAGTCATTTATTAATTTCATGCAGAAACATATTTGTCTCCTATAGAAAATATTTGGCACATCATGAAAAGGAGAATCAGAAAAAATGACCACAAACTGTTGAGCAGCACAAGTCTTTTATATAGTGTATACAGCAAGAATGAGTAAAAAATCCAAACTGCAATGATTAGTATCTTTCCAAAAGATTAAAAAGAGAATTAAATGAAAAGCTGATGGGACCCAATGCTTAACATGCCCGTCCCAGCTTTATCTGAGTGTCCATGCAATTTCTAAATGTGTTTTGATATAACAAATAGAATTGTTTCACACTGAAAATACTTTCATACATTTTGGTCTGTGAAAGATTTAACCAGTTACAGATTTCAGTTTTTATTTTTCATTTTTAGAAAATGTCCTAGCATTTGTGATAATGGAGATGTTACCACATGATATATTGGCTATTCGTTTATTTGACGGTGAAGACGTGCTCCATAGAAAGTATTTTATGGGGTATTGATATCGTTTTAATGCTTTATAAAACAAGAAGAAAAACAATTGTGCTCATATCTAAACTGGCACATGATGGGCAGAGACACAATATCAAAAATGATTGGTGATGCATTTTTTAAGACCAGATTTAATGCTGAGGGTGTGTTATTCAGTGGCCGGGACACAGAGACTTATCATGGTTGAGGGAAGTTTGAATGGAGAAAATTAAACAAATATTCAGATCAAAATCTGATCAACATGAGCAGTCAGGACCTCAGACTGGGAGGAAGTGACTAAGCACATAGCCAAAACTCTGTGTATGTACTTGAGTGTTCCAAACAGAGTGCTCACTTGAACCCAATGAGACATCTCTGGAGAGACCTGACAGATCTTGAGAGGATCTGCAGTAAAGAATGGCAAAATAATCCCTAAGTTCAGATGTCCAAAGTAGAACTGGGTGAGAGAAGTTAAACAAAGTATTCAGAGTAACAGATGGACTTGGCTGAGGGATGAATGAATCTGAAAATGTATTTACGTAATATATAAACTGCAATAAGTTACATTATTTGTGCACAGCCAGCAGTACAGAGAGACTTTGACTTTGACTTTATTGATGCCACATCGGGGAAATTCACTTGTTACAGCAGCACACAATTTTAAACATCGTACAAGAATTGGGGGAAAAACAGTAACACAATAAAAACAATGGAGAAAAGACTTAAAAACTTACATACTCACAAACATATAAACCTATACAACCATACATAGATGGTTGCACATGAGAAGTTATTGCACATGATTATTCACATAGTTTGGTTTAGTTTTTCTCTGCTCTAAAAGTCTGTGAAAGGCCTTCAAATATTTGGAAATCAACATCATTAGTCCAGGGGAAACACAATTTAGAAACTTTAGAAATTTAGAAATATAATTCCTCCAAAAAGTCTGCAATATCCCATACACACTGCAAATTACACAGCTGTTGTATTCCTACAAGTGAAGGCAGGTATTAATCAGACTGAATATAACAAGTGAAACAAACAAAAGAAACTGAAACACCTTGTTTTAAACCACAATAAGTTATTAGTGTGGTGTAGGGCCTCCTTTTGCGGCCGATACAGCATCAATTCATCTTGGGAATGACATATACAAGTCCTGCACAGTGGTCAGAGGGATTTTAAGCCATTCTTCTTGCAGTATAGTGGCCAGGTCACTATGTGATGCTGGTGGAGGAAAACGTTACCTGACTCGCTCCTCCAAAACACCCCAAAGTGGCTCAATAATATTTAGATCTGGTGACTGTGCAGGCCATGGGAGATGTTCAACTTCACTTTCATGTTCATCAAACCAATCTTTCACCAGTCTTGCTGTGTGTATTGGTGCATTGTCATCCTGATACACGGCACCGCCTTCAGGATACAATGTTTGAACCATTGAATGCACATGGTCCTCCAGAATGGTTTGGTAGTCCTTGGCAGTGACGCGCCCATCTAGCACAAGTATTGCGCCAAGGGAATGCCATGATATGGCAGCCCAAACCATCACTGATCCACCCCCATGCTTCACTCGGGGCATGCAGCAGTCTGGGTGGTACGCTTCTTTGGGGCTTCTCCACAACGTAACTCTCCCGGATGTGGGGAAAACAGTAAAGGTGGACTCATCAGAGAACAATACATGTGTCACATTGTCCACAGCCCAAGATTTGCGCTCCTTGCACCATTGAAACCGACATGGGGTGTTGGCATGAGTGACCAAAGGTTTGGCTATAGCAGCCTGGCTGTGTATATTGACCCTGTGGAGCTCCCGACGGACAGTTCTGGTGGAAACAGGAGAGGTGAGGTGCACATTTAATTCTGCCATGATTTGGGCAGCCATGGTTTTCTTTTTTTGGATAAAATCTGAGTTAGCACCCAAACATCCCTTTCAGACAGCTTCCTCTTGCATCCACAGTTAATCCTGTTGGATGTTTTTCGTCCTTCTTGGAGGTATGCTGACATTACCCTGGATACTGTGGCTCTTGATACATCACAAAGACTTGCTGTCTTGGTCACAGATGGACCAGCAAGACGTGCACCAACAATTTGTCCTCTTTTGAACTCTGGTATGTCACACACAATGTTGTGTGCATTGCAATATTTTGAGGAAAACTGTGCTCTTACCCTGCTAATTGAACCTTCACACTCTGCTTTACTGGTGCAATGTGCAATTAATGAAGATTGGCCACCAGGCTGGTCCAATTTAGCCATGAAACCTCCCACACTAAAATGACAGGTCTTTCAGTTTCATTGTCCAACCCCTGTATATATATATATATATATATATATATATATATATATATATATATATATATATATATAGAGAGAGAGAGAGAGAGAGAGAGAGAGAGTGAGTGAGGTGTGATGACAGATATCTTTCAGAACTGCATATTTAAACAGAACAAAACCTGAGGCTTCACAAATGAAAGAGTTGCAGCGTAACCACACGATGTTCAGAAGTCTGAGCAGTGAAACCAAGCTGTAAGCAAAAGGAAATATTATCATTAGTAAAAGACCAATACCTTGACATGATTACTTGATTAATGTTTAGTGTGGAAAAAAAAACATCAAGTTAAGCATGAATAAACTAAACATAAACGTGGTATATTTGATACAAATGTTAAGTTTAAAGGGCCAAGAGCCAAACTGACATAATTAGCAAGAAAATTAAATTTTAGAAAGAAGATTACATTTTCTAGGGGCATTATGTATTGAGAAGGATCTGGCTGCAGACATGATATCAGTGCACTGCCATGGAAACTGAAGTATGTTGGTGTGTGTTGAGGGATACATTTGTGCTTCACATGCATGGCCAGTGGAAGAATATGTAAAATTAGTTTTATTGTGTAAGGTTTGTTATATTGATCTAACATATATTGTAACTTTAGAATATTGCGTTTTTCGCACATTATTTATTTTAAAGCAAGTTAGGCTGTATTTATATATTTTGTTTTTAATTTTAATATAAAAAATCAATCTTTGATGAATTATGTCACTCTGATGAGCAAGAGCGCAGCAGGTAGTGTCGCAGTCACACAAGTCCAGGGACCTGGAGTTTGTGGATTCAAGTCCTGCTCCAGGTGATTATCTGTGAGTAGTTTGGTGTGGTTTCCCTGTGGGTTTATTCTGGATGATCTGGTTTCTTCCCACGGTGTATTCTCGCCTTGCACCCAGTGATTCCAGATAGGCTTTGGGCCCACTACGACCCTGAACTGGATAAGCAGTTACAGACAATAAATGAATGAATGATGATAATGACGCTGAATAGACATTAGCTGTGTCATACTGAAGGTCAAGTGTACAAGCTCAGAAAAGTTTTACAAAACTGCTTTATTGCTGAAAGCTTTGGATTGTAAAAATACACATATCACACACATGAACCGGGTGCTTTGCAACCTACAGAGAGAGAGGGCACAGGGTAGACACTACGAAGTGTGCATGTCTACTAAACCTTTATTGATCCCCTTAGGGAAATTTATTCTCTGCATTTGACCCATCCGTGGTAGTGAACACACAAACACGCCCTTGTGAGCAATCTTCACACACACTATGGGCAGTGAACACACAACTGGAGCAGGAGGCTACCAACCACCTCTGCACAAGGGGAACACATTGTGGGTTAGGTGCCTTGCTCAAGAGCACTTCAGTCATGAATTAATTTTTTCTTGCCAGTCCCAGGAATTGAATCGGTGACTCTCCAGCCTCAAGCTTGCATCTCTAACCTCAAGGCCACAGCTGCACCCATATAGGACAAGAAATCACTACACCAATGCCACTGTAGCAGAGAGTGTGATGTGATATCACGGAGGCAGATAGCACATCTGGCAGGGAGCACCCCCAGACTCTATTGGGGTTAGGTTAGGTTTGCTGTTGTGAGCAGTGCCTTCCTCCGCAATCCCCCAAAGCTTAAATGAATCCCTCAGCACGTTTACATTTCTAAGTATCATTTACATGTGTGCCGGGAGCAAAGGCTTCCCAGGAAAACATTGCTGAGAGCATCTCACTGCCTTTAATAACCTGCATTCTTTCTATGTTGCTTCCTGTTGCCATCTATGGAGCTGGAGAAAAAGAACCAGAGAAGGCAACAGGACTGGAAATGGAGAAACAGTACTAGTGCCACTAAAGCTGCATCACGACTACTGTTTTAGAGACAGGAGGAAAATCTTTCAGGGGAGGAATAAAAAAGAGGATCAAAACACTAATGAACCTAGTGTAACCCAGTTCTTTGGCTCAGGAAACAACATTATAGTCAGCCCTCGACAGGTATAATCTTTTCTCTAATGTGCAAATTATAGTCTGAGATAAATTTCCTTTGGAATAATATTTAATATTATTATTTCATAATAACATAATATTTCCATCTACCAATCCATCCATTTATCTATTCATCTAAGTTAGAGAATAGACTTTTGTTTATTTGTTCATAAAAACTACCAATAATCAGAACCTACAAAATTTTTACTGTAAAAAAATCAGAAGACATTGTTAACTTACCTAAAAAGCCTCTAACACTGATGAGACAAAACACAGCTTAGCTGCTTTGCTAATTTCTTGTACAATAATGTGCAACTAAATTGGTATAGAACATACTTCTGCTAAGACCAGATGTAAGGTGATCATTTGCATAAAGAAAGAAAATATTAAAGAAAAATAAGAAAGAACAAACAGGATTTTCCCAATCAAGAAAGGCAGAAATACAGGTAGATTAGTAAAACTGATCATATCAGATAAACAACACTTAAAACTTTTAACTGCTTTAGCTTTAGAAATAGTCGACAGGTTTTTCTATCTCTAAGATTTTTAAAATTTATTCAGTTACAAATGATCATAATTCAATTTGGTTTCAACTCTCATGAGGTGGAAAATATAATTGCTGTTTAGTCTGTGAATGAATCAGTTTATGTTGCAAAGAAAAATAAACTTAGTACAATACCTCTGACGCATCCAGCCCACATGGGTAATGGGTAACTATATTTGTATAACAGCTATATCATAACATGAAAAAGAGAACATGACTAATATTTATTACTTAAAAAATAACATTTTTGGAAAACTGATTTTTTTTTCTGAATCTCCAATTTATTTATACATCCATCTATCTATCATGGGCTCTGTATGTCTGTTTTTATGTTTGCATATACTGTTCTGGTCCAAGGCAAATGCATAGACGATCAACCGTAACATTATGATCACCTCCTTGTTTCTACATTCTGTCACATGGTGGTATGTAGGGGAGGTCAAGGAGCAATGAACAGGGAGGAGGTAATCACAGGAGATTTAATTAACACAAAAAGGGAACTAAACAGAGAGACAAGGGAACTAGACAAAGACTACTAAACTCAATTAGCAAGACTAATAACTTATAGAACAAAACAATACAAAGATCTTGAAACTAATACTAAACAAGACTAAAAACAGAAAGTAAACAAGAACAAAACAGAACATGCTAAAACACTTAACAGATGATGAACACAAAACAGGCTAAACTATAAACAACAAGGCTAAACACAAAGGCTAGGACATTATACACAGGGGCTAAACACAAGAGCTAAACACTGAACACTGGGCTAAACACTAAACAAGAACAGATCTAAAGGGGCAAGACACTAAACCATAAGATAAACATTAAACAAGGCCAAACAAGAAGGCTAAACAACAAGGCTTAAACAAGAAGGCTAAACAGCAGAACACAGACTAAACAGAACACCAACACTTAGCATCTAAGAATCTTGCACACAGCCATGACCCACAAACATACATGCAATCACAATGTCCCACCACCAGGAAACACTGACATGGACTATAAAAAGACTACACAAACAAGAAACACCTGGGACAGATAACAAGGGGGCAGGAACACAAAGGAGGCACAAGAGGGAGGAGCAAAGGCGGAGACAAATGAGACAGACAGCAGGAACACACTAGACCGGGCTATACATGACACATTCACTGTCCATTCTCTTAGCTCCACTGTCCACAGGGGCACTTTGTAGTTCTACAATTACAGACTTGAGTCCATCTGTTGCTCTGTTGTATACATTGTTTGGCCACTTTCACTTGTTCTTCAAGAGTCAGGACCCTCACAGGACCACCACATAGCAGGTATTATATGGGTGGTGGATCATTCTCAGTGCTGCATCTGCAGTGACACTGACATGGTGGTGTATTAGTGTGTGTTGTGCTGGTATGAATGGATCAGACACAGAAGTGCTGGTATGAATGGATCAGACACAGCAGTGCTGCTGGAGTCACTGCTGGACCGAGAATAGTTCACCAACTAAAAACGTCCAGCCAACAGTGTCCTGTGTCCACTGATGAAGGACTAAAGGACGACTTAAACAAACTGCAGCAACAGATAAGCTACAGTCTCTGACTTTACATCTGCAAAGTAGACCAACAAGGTAGCAAATGAAAGGGGGCAAACAATGTATGCAAAAGAGCAACAGATGTACTCCAGTCTGTAATTTTATAATTACAAAGTGCTCCCGTGGACAGTGGAGCTGAGAGATTAGTCGGTGTGTGTAGAAACAAGGACATGGTCATAATGTGATCGTTGATCAGTTTATAACTGTCTTCAAAACTTTGCAATACATTAATGCATTTATTAGTGTATGTTTTTTTCTACTCAGGTGCACTCTGCAGTCTGGCTTTGTGGTTCAGCCAAATCTTTAAACAGATGCAAAACAGGCTGAAAAATGTTCCATTGTCCTTTGTGCCCTGTGAGGTTGTTTAAGCCTACCAACTAGGCAAGAGTTAATAAGCACATTGAGATTCATTGGAAAAATGCAATTAATTTTAAAGGTACTGTAACCCTGCTGTTTTTGGCATCTGATTTTGGTTCATGTGTTTTATTTGTAATTTACTTTCACATTTTTCACAGAATATTGAATTCACAGATATCATCAAAATTATATGCCAGAAGGACACTATCACTGCCCTTGTTGCTCAAAAAACATTTTGAGGAGTGATAATATGGAAAGCTATCTACAAGCTTAAGTCCTACAAGCATGTCCTGAGTGGCACACACACCTACACCTACAGAAGTACCTTGCATATTTGCTATATCTACATCAAATTCCTGAAAGGAGACACAACATCATTTAGAGTCAAACACACCCCTAGCATCAGTTGGTGCTGCTGAGATGTCATCATCTGCTCTTGCACTTTCCTCTACAGCCATTCCTCTGCCACTTTTTTCACTTGATTCTCCTAAAAAGGCTCAAACGACATCGCCCCAAAGAGTAGTGTCCTCACTGCACTACATTTGTACATAAGAAGAATTTGCCTGGTCACATTTCCAGAAAACATTCAGAAGCAAAACCTGATATAACCAGCACATCACATTTGGAAAGTGTTTGTGTGTATGCAACCAATAATGTGTGCACTGTTCAAAGAAGCAGGCATGGTTTTTCTATACAGAGAAAGACATGAATCAAAAAACATTTACTGGATGTGAATAAGAAGAATGTTTTGAGTATCAGCTTCTAGCACTACAGAGTGGATGTGCTTTCAGCCACTGCAAACATATTCATCCACTTGACTCTTGTTGCACACTGCAAGTGAAGAGTTCCTTCAAGGGGGTGTTGTAGATGAAATGGTGCATCATAAGCTATTCTGTAAATCAAAGAAGTGTGGGCTTAAAAAGACAGAATGCAGCCATATCAGCCCATGTACCTCTATCAGTAGTTCATCCCGAACAATATATATATATATATATATAATATATATATATATGAGCCATTGAAAAGCTCTTCAGTTGTCTTGGCCAAATGACCTACAAGCCAAAGAAGAACTCATGGCATTGTCCTTGTGCTAAGCCAAGAATGTTTTCTGTGCACAAATTGGAGTTATACTATAACAGAATTTTGGGAGTTCGATAGTCTCATACTTCCTACTTGCATCACTCAGATGCTGCTCCTACAATGGATCTCGACCTGCTCGCTTCTGATCACGAGCTCTTCTCTCCCTCTCCTACTTGGTCATCCAAGCTCTTCTGCAGGCTCTCGTCATTCCCGCTCCACGCTCACGGGTTCTGTGCGCAGACGCTGCTCCTCTCCTGTTTCTACTCCTCCTTCCCGGCGATCCTATCGCCCCCACCAGCTTTCTCGTCAGTCCTCCTTCACCATCGGACAAGTACGGCCCGATCTGGCTTCTGCATCAATTTCCGACTGGACTGTGGCGGGCCTCCAGAAGGTACTCCGGGACCCTGGTGTCTCCTTCGCTCGTTCAGCCAACCCTTTTTTCGCTGTTTACCACTTCTACCCCGGAGAGTGGGGTCTCTCCTGCTCAACACACGCCATCGTGCGATTATATCACTGCACCTGCGACGTGGCGCTGAGGCCAACCCGCGAGGCCCTCCCTCCCCAGGTCAGTGCCCCCTGCTGGTGCCACGGATCCGGTTCCTGTACGCACTGCCGGGCCTGACTTTTTTCTCGTTTGGCTCCCTTTTACATGCTTCTGATCTCCCTGCTCCTACTTCTTCCACCTACCCTGTTTTTTCCTTTTCATCCCATCCCCTCCCTTTATCATCCCAAAACCCTACCCTCATCATCCCAACCCCTCCCTTTATTATCTCAAACCCTTCTCCCCATCATCCCAACCCCTCCACTTCACGGGCACACTGCACCCCGGTCTCTTTTCATAACGATTCTCTCTCCGCAGGCCAGCCAGCCTCTTGCCCTGGCGCACCGCGCTCCTGACGCCACATTCTTTCTCTTCACCACTGCTCCAGCTCCTCCTCCTCCCAATGCCTTTTCAATCTGCCCCTGATGCAGCCCACCTTTCATCAGCGGATTCTCCAAGGTGCGGATGTTGATCTGTCCTCTCTATTGCTTTCTTCGGCTTCCTGTGCAGCACCCCGGTCCATTGATGTGGGGGACGTGACCCTCTCTCTGAAGACTTCCAAGTCTATCATGTCCTGTATGTGGTACACCTCCTGGATGATGTTTTGGTCCTTGACTCGCCATCCTTCCCTCCTGCCCACTGCATCGCTTCTCTCACTGCTCCTTTGTCTTTGGAGAAAACTATTGGCCCCGCTACCTCATTCGAGTTCTTGGGCATCTTTCAGGATTCAGTTTCTTTTCGTGCTTTACTCCTGCATGACAAGCAGGTCCGCATTACTGAATTCCTCTCGGAATTTCTTACTCTTCAATGTGTCACTAAACGTCAACTTCTCTCTCTCTCTCTCTCTCTCTCTCTCTCAGGGCACCTCAATTTTGTCATGCGTGTCATCCAACAAGGTCATTCCTTCATCTCTCATTTGCTGCACCTAGCCTCTTCTGCCTCTTCTCTCTCTCAATTAATCCCCCTGAACCAAGCCTGCGCTTCTGAGATACAATTCTGGTTGCTTCTCCTCTGCAGATGGAATGCCATCTCTTTCTTTTACAATGACACACTAGCTAACCTCAAATATGTTTTGTTCATCGACGAAGCCCCGTCTGTGGGGCATGGGGGTTTAACAAGGGACACTGATGTGCATCTTCCTGGCCTGATGAATTCACCCGTCTAGCGCTAGACTCCGGTGCTTTGTGAACTCTTTCCTGCTGTCATTGTTGCGGTGTTTTGGGGACATGAATGGACTGGCCAAGTCATCTTTCTCCATTCAGATAATGACTCAGTCATTCATATTATTAATAAAGGATGCTCCAGTTCACTCAGTCTAGTGCCATCTGTTTATTGCCTCACTTGGCACTCAGTCGTATGTCAATTTCTATTAAAAGCAGTTCACATTCCCAGTCACATTAATCCTATTGCTGACACTCTGTCTCATTTCCAATTTCAGAAGTTCAAAGTGTTGGCTCCACGGTCCGACCTACATCATACTCCAGTTCCTCCATTTTCGGACCTCATCTTCTATCTTCCCACAGACTCAGCAATCTGACACTAAGATCTCAGGATTTTATCATAAAATCTCTGCCACCAAACACCTTGTCTACCTACTGGATGGGATGGCAATACTTTTGGCCACATCACATACACTCTATATTGTTCCCTTTGATCTCCACTCTTTCACAGCATTCCTCTACTCAATTGCTCTCAATATTTTATCCATTCATCCACATTAAAAGTCTATGCAGCTGCTATCAATTTATTTTTTAAACTGATTTATGGCTCTCCCCATCCATTTACTAATCACCACCATGTCGGTTTGCTCCTTAAAGGAATAAGAAGGACCGAACCTCATCTACCGCAACGCATGCCTATCTCTTCTCACATTCTTTACAGCTACCTAGATACTCCGATTACGTATCACCAACTACCAATGCCATTCTCAAAGCCATGTTCCTTTTAGCTTTTTTTGGCTTTCTCCGTTGCTCTGAATTCACAACCCCATCTTCTGTCCACCCTTATTTATCTGACCTATTCATCCTTGATCTAAACACACTCGTTTTTACTATTAAACACAGTAAAACTAAATTTTGGGGCCCGGTTCTACATACGCTCAAAACCGCCCCAAACGCTATCTCAAATTCCTCTGAGTTTGCCTCCCCCGTTCCAAACTATAGGGCGTGGCCCATACTAGCAAAGGTATAGCAAAATGGCACTTGTTCCAAACTCAGACACACATATTTAAGACAGATTCACGTGCTGCTGTGACAAATCAGCCCACTACCCAGCCAATCTACTCTATAACAGACCACTGTGAACATGTAGTACAGTATATTTCTACTTAGAAAAAATTTCCCTCCAGATTCCCAAAAGACATGACAGCTCCCAAACACCATTTCATTTCCCTATAAAACTTCCTTTAATACAGAGACCACATGCACATTCTGTTCAAGTTATCCTGCCTTGGATATTCCATTGATGATAACAGACAAAGACCAGATTGTGGGTGTAGGTGGCATTACTGACATTAAGTTTAAGCCTATGGTTGTCGCAATAACCACAGTATGGTAATATTGTTAGCAACAGGCAATTTCTGTGCCAGAAAAGTCATTGTGAAATGAAGAAATGTGAATTTGAGATCTCATCTAGCCACCTATAATCCAACTATGCCCAATTGCCTCCTCCAGCATAAGCTCAAAAGGCATAGTTCACAGTGAGGAGCATAGCACTAGAATCAGGACGAATTAAGTAATTTGGGAACTAGTTGTTAAACCACCTCATCCCAGAGACCTTGCTAAAATACCTCATCCCAATGACCTAGTTGCTAACCCATATCATCCCAGACACCTAGTGAAAAACTGTACTATAGTCATCTGTGTAGTGTCATCCTCCACCCCTGCTAGCACAGCACATCCAGCCAATGCTAAAGACAGTGCTGCTGCACTAAGACCACAGCACAACACCAAAGGAGGAAATCTTTTCCATTCACTCCATTTGCTGAACAGATTCGAACCACTGAAAACTTCTGTGAGCTTCCTACTGTCAGGGAGCAGACTTCAGGAGAAACAGGATGGGCCAGCCATTCTAGGGACTCCAAAAGCGCTACAAGACCCAAGTCACAGCCGACACTCTTGTTTTTGGAGATGACTCGGTTTATGGTGTGAAAAATCAGAAATTCATAGTTTGATGTGAGCCTAACATCACTGAATGAACTGAATGAAAAGCTTCCTACATTGCTGGCTGAACACAACAGTGAAATGGATAATTGTCTGTTGGTAAGAATGACACAAGGAAGGAGGAGTCAGAGGTACTAAAAAAAGACTTTAATGTTCTCTTTAACACTCTGCTCAAGCTAAACCACCAGCTAAGTCATTTATCAGTAGTCCGCTGCCTGCAAGGAGCACAAATATGTTTTCCAGGCTACTTGCACTAAACATGGCTACAAAAAAGCTGCAGGGCAAATGGACTGATTTTTATTGACAATTTTCATCTGTTTTTTGGGAAGGTAGAATTTTTTTAGGCAAGAGGGCCTGCACACCAACAAAAGATAGAGAACTTTATCTTCTCTTTGTGCAACTTCTCTGCTCCCAGCTGCGAAGACGCGTCAGAGTTAACAGCTAAGTACTCTGGCGTCACCTCTGAGAAACAACATCCTCCCCCTTCTGAGAATGCAGAGTCTGCACTATCACTCAAGGACTCTGAACAACAACATCCTGCCCTTACTGACAGTGCAGCATCATTGGTTGAGAGCCATGCTCTACAATATCAGCTGCTAGAGACACCAAAACTGCATGAGCAATCTACACCATCCTCTATCCTCACCCTCACCCCACCTGAATCTTCCAGCAACAGTGAAGAAGCTTGTATCTGCAGGAACGAAGCTGTCACTTTCCCTGTCAGCTAGTCCTCAGGTACAGAGAAAAATCAGCCCAGATTCACCTCCACTACCATCTACTGCCCCAAGGACTCAGCAACCCTCCTCCTCCCTGCTACACTCACTGATCAAGGACTTAGTTAAAGTGGCCTCAATGAAGCTCAGCCAGATGGATGATCTGTTAAACAAAACTCCCCTACAGCTTACAGCGCCTCAAAGAACAATGCAAGCTCCAAAACCATCAGATAGGCGACTTCGCTCTCTATCTCATCATCAACAGGAGATTCACCCACCTTCTTCCAATGAAATGGAAGAGGCCACCTCAAGTAATCAGACAGTTTGATACTTATTATACTACATGCTGCTATAGTGATAATGTCAACAGTGCATATTTTAAAAACAAGCTTGGACCCTGTGAGTCTGTAATGTCTCCCATTCCAGTACTTATCAGAAATAGAAAAACAGGGAGTACAGCACAGATAGTGTAAATATCTCCAACCTAAAGTATGTCCTTAGACATCAGTCAGGTCTGGAACCCAAGTCCTTTGTTTTAAAACTAGCTCGATTAATATTAGGTCTCTTATAAATAAATCATTTATAGTCAGTGAACTTTTTACCTCGCACAATTTAGACTTTTTGCTTTTAACAGAATCCTGGCTAGAAAACAGCACCAATGCTGCTGTCCTCTTAGAATCTGCTCCCACAGACTATAGTTTTAATAGTGTATGTAGAGAAAACAGAAAAGATGGTGGGATAGCTGCCCTGTTTAAAAATATATTTCAATGCAAGCATGCAGCATTTGGTGACTTCCTCTCTTTTGAGTTTCTAAGTACTGTGCTAAAAGGTGCACCTCATATTTTAATACTTACTATTTACAGACCACCTAAATACTCTGCAGATTTTATTGATGAATGGACTGAGCTGCTAAAAGTCATTTCAACTAACTTTGACCAGTTTGTCATCTCAGGTGACTTTAATGTGCACATAGATAATGCCTTGGACAAAACTACTAAGGAACTTTATTCTTAGTTGATGTCTTTGGTCTGTCCCAGCTGTGATTGTACCCACCCACAACCACAGACACATACTTTACCTGGTCATTACCAAACGGCTGAATATTTCATTTATATCTGTGAAAGATTTAGGGATCTCTGACCACTTCTGTGTCTTTTTTAATATTGAAACCACTCCAGTTGTTCAAACCAGGTCTGTCAGTGTGAAGAAAAGATTTTACTGAGAACACAAAAGAGCTGTTTATGGAGGCTATGTCAAAAACACAGTGCATAATATCTCACTCTCCTGAAAGTGCTCTTGCAAACTTAACTCCAAAGCTCTGAGTCTTATTGACTGTTTGGCCCCTCTGAAAACTAAAACTGTATCTTTTAAGAAGAAAGCACGATGGCGATGCAGCATGGAGGTAAAGTCCAAGAAATACAAGTGCAGAAAGGCTGAGCGTAATTGGAGGCACATTAACTTCACATTCACTTGGAAATTTATAAAGAGAAATTCCAAAAATACAATTTGGAAGTTAGATAGGCCAGACAAACCTACTTCTCTGACATAATTAGTAAAAGCTCTAACAACGCCCGCTCATAATTCACAATATTTGATCAGCTGAGAAACCCACCACCACAGGTTTAACCCAGAACTACTCTCGGTGGAAAAATTTAATGAATTTGCAGCTTTCTTTAGCAATAAAATTCTAAACATCTGGCAAGCGATCTTCAATACGTCTCTTGACAGCAGAGCTGTTGTGATACAGCCTCAAAATCTGAAATGTACCCTGTCTGAATTCACTGTTATTGATCTGAAAACTCTAGAGAAACGGTTCAGCATCTAAAACCATTCACATGCATTAGACGTTTTGCCTGTGCACTTTTCTTCTGTTGTCTATCTGAAGACATACTGCAAATAGTAAATGGGTCTCTACTTTCAGGGATCTTCCCTCAATCATTAAAATACGACGGAGTTTTAGGGCCACAGCGGTAAAAAAAAAAAAACAAGATTCCGAGATTAAAGTCGGAATAATTCTGAGAAAAAAAGTCGGAATAATTCTGAGAAAAAAAGTCGGAATAATTCTGAGAAAAAATCTCAGAATAATTCGCTGCGTGTAATGGAGCAGACACAGTGTAAAAGTGTAGAACTCCGGCGCCCACGAGGCTCCATCGTGTTACGGCTCGGACTCGTACAAAAAACTAAAGCCTTTATGCATCTCAGTCAGGGGCTGCGTCATATCTGTGAATGCGTTTAAAAAATAATTCATGCATAAGGCTTTTTATATTTTTGTACGAGTCCGAGCCGTAACGCGATGGAGCTTCGTGGGCGCCGGAGTTCTACTTGTTCTGTATCCATCATTTTCGTGATCATTAATTGTATCGTGAAACTACATGCCCTGGGTTCGTGCACTGATTCAGGGTTTAAACACTAATCACACTGTGGCCCTGATGTTGAAGAGAAGAGTGTTTATTCCTGAAATCTATACCATAGCAGGACTTAAGCAACACATTGCATTCCACAGTTACACTGTGTCTGCTCCATTATACGCAGCGAATAATTCCGAGAAAAAAGTCGGAATAATTCTGAGAAAAAAAGTCGGAATAATTCTGAGAAAAAAAGTCGGAATAATTCTGAGAAAAAAAGTCGGAATAATTCTGAGAAAAAAAGTCGGAATAATTCTGAGAATAAAAGTCGGAATAATTCCGAGAAAAAAGTCGGAATAATTCTGAGAAAAAAAGTCGGAATAATTCTGAGAAAAAAAGTCGGAATAATTCTGAGAATAAAAGTCGGAATAATTCTGAGAAAAAAAGTCGGAATAATTCTGAGAATAAAAGTCGGAATAATTCTGAGAAAAAAAGTCGGAATAATTCCGAGAAAAAAGTCGGAATAATTCTGAGAATAAAAGTCGGAATAATTCTGAGAAAAAAAGTCGGAATAATTCTGAGAATAAAAGTCGGAATAATTCTGAGAATAAAAGTCGGAATAATTCTGAGAAAAAAAGTCGGAATAATTCTGAGAATAAAAGTCGGAATAATTCTGAGAATAAAAGTCGGAATAATTCTGAGAAAAAAAGTCCGAATAATTCTGAGAAAAAAAGTCAGAATAATTCTGAGAATAAAAGTCGGAATAATTCTGAGAAAAAAAGTCCGAATAATTCTGAGAAAAAAAGTCGGAATAATTCTGAGAATAAAAGTCGGAATAATTCTGAGAAAAAAAGTCGGAATAATTCTGAGAAAAAATCTCAGAATAATTCGCTGCGTGTAATGGAGCAGACACAGTGTAAAAGTGTAGAACTCCGGCGCCCACGAAGCTCCATCGCGTTACGGCTCGGACTCGTACAAAAAACTAAAGCCTTATGCATGAATTATTTTTTAAACGCATTCACAGACATGACGCAGCCCCTGACTGAGATGCATAAAGGCTTTAGTTTTTTGTACGAGTCCGAGCCGTAACACGATGGAGCCTCGTGGGCGCCGGAGTTCTACACTTTTACACTGTGTCTGCTCCATTACACGCAGCGAATTATTCTGAGATTTTTTCTCAGAATTATTCCGATTTTTTTTCTCAGAATTATTCCGACTTTTTTTCTCAGAATTATTCCGACTTTTTTTCTCAGAATTATTCCGACTTTAATCTCAGAATCTTGTTTTTTTTTTTTACCGCTGTGGCCCTAAAACTCCGTCGTATTAAAAACTGCAGTAATCAAACCTCTTAAAAAATTTAGACAGCACTATCCTGAACAACTACAGACCAATCTCTAATCTTCCATTCATAGGCAAAATTGTCTTTATTCAGCTCAGCAAATTTCTACATGAACACTTATGATGACTTCCAGTCCACATCATAGCACAGAAACTGCCCTCATAAAGATCAGTCTGAACACAGACAGCGGTAAAATATCTGTGCTATTGCTTCTTGATCTTAGTGCTGCATTTGATACTATTGATCACTGCATCCTTTTAGACAGACTAGAGAACTGTGCGGGGCTTTCAGGAACAGTTCTCAGCTGGTTAAGATCATATCTAGCGGATAGAGACTACTTTATTGCTATTGGTAATTATAAATCAAAACGAACATTGACCTGCAGTGTTCCACAAGGATCCATTCTTGGGCCTCTATTGTTTAACCTTTACATGTTCCACTTGGACAAATCCTTAAAAATAATAAAATCGCCTATCAGTTATGCAGATGACACTCAGATCTATTTAGCTCTGTCACCAGGCGACTATAGTCCCATTGACACTCTCTGCAACTGCCTATAATCAGTAAATAACTGGATGAGGGACAGTTTCCTTCAACTAAACAAAGATAAGACAGAGCTGATTGTGTTTGGCAGCAAGGAGCAAAGACTTGAGATCACTACTCAGCTTAAGAGCAGAGCTCTAAAGCCTAAAGGCCAGGTCAGAAATCTTGGCGTAATCCCTGGACTCAAATCTCAACTTTAATTGCCAAATAAAGGCAATAACAAAATCTGCATTTCATCACCTTAAGAACATATCAAAGTTCAAAGGGTATGTGTCAGAACCAGACTTAGAAAAACTAATTCATGTATTCATCTCTAGCAGGCTGGACTACTGCAATGGTCTCCTTACTGGACTTCCCAAATCCACAGTTATGCAGCTGCAGCTTATTCAAAATGCAGCAGCTAGAAATATTATCAGGACCAAGAGAACTGAGCACATCACTCCTGTCCTCAGGTCATTGCACTGGCTGCCTATTAAACAATTTATAGTGCTATTAATTGTTAATAAATCAATAAACTGCCTTGGACCAAAATATATTTCAGACCCTGTTAGAAGTGTATGAACCCAGTAGGCCCCTCAGATCATTCCGGACTGGTCAGCTAGTGGTGCCCCGGGTCAGAACCACAAAGTGGGGGGCAGCTTTCAGTCACCATGCTCCCTGCACCTGAAACAGACTCCCGGATTTGTCCCAAATATTACTTAATCTAGACTAAAGACCTTACTGTTCTTATGTGCATTTGTGTAGCGCTGCTGTCAGGAACGCGAGTATTAAACAGAGAACAAACCTAAATGAGGATCAACAGAGACAGACAGATTTGGGGGCAACATGACAATGGAAAACGAAATGAGTAATAGCAGAGAAAGACAGACTTGACTGGACTGGGTAACATGACACGAGAAATGAAACGTCAGCATGAAACGACGGAGACAGACAGACCGGATGGAGCAACATGACAAAGCAGTGGAAGCAAAACAAATGACAGAAGCAAAACAGACAAACAGGAAGTGAGACAAGGGGACTTAAATACATAATATAGACAAGACACACCTGGAACAGATAACGAGGGGGAGAAAGAAAGGTGGGACATGGACAATAACAAATAGAGCCATGTGCTAAGAGAGCACATGGCAGGGAAAACAGACACGACAGGACAAGGGCATGACAGATGCCCCCCATTGAACACGCAACTCCCGGGGCATGTACACCTACACCCCCCAGGAGCTGGCGCAGGAGAGAGCATGGAAAACAAGACAACAAACCAACGGGAGACAGGGCTCAGGACAAGACAGGAACAGACACAGGAAATGGATCTGGGGACAGGACAGGAGACTGACAAAGAGTAGCGACAGGAGACTGAACAAGAAACTGGACAGGTGACTTACAAAATGGAACAGTAGATGGGACTAGGGACTGGAACGGACTAAACGGGACAGGAGTGGAAACACAAGACTTGACAGGAGACTGGGGTTGCACACTGGACAGGTACTGAGACAAGACTGTGGACTGAACAGGTTTAGGAACGGGAGACAAGACTGAGGACAGGACAGAACCAGAGACAGAAGATTGGACAGGGGCATGTGACAGGACAGGGTGCTGGATACTGGACGGGAACCGAGACTGGACAGGCGTAGATAATGGAGAAAAGACTGGGGACAGAACGGGACTAGAGACAGAAGGCTGGACAGGAGCAGATGACAGAACAGGGGACAGGGCATTAATGTTAAAAGACTTATCTCTTTCCGTAATATTAAATCTGTTGATCCCTGTTCCTTCGCTCAGTCCATCAATATGAGCTTTCCTGTTCTCACTGCTCCATCCTCTCCTGAGGTACATGCCACAATGCTTAACTCTGCTCTTTCCGCGTCCCTCAACGCTTCTGCTCCTGCGAAAACCAAATTGGTCTCTTTCACCACTTCTGCTCCCTGGTTCACCACTGAGCTGCGCGCTATGAAACAAGCCGGACGTCAGCTTGAAAGGCTGTACAAAAAAACCAAATTAACGGTGCATGCTGATGCTTATCTGCAACACATGCGCAAATACAGAGATTCCTTACACACCACCAAGTCTAGGTATCTCTCAGGTCTTATTAATAGGCCTAATGCTAACCCCCGTAATCTCTTTACAACAATCTCTAAACTTTTCAAAGCCCCTGGCAGCAACATGACACCCTCCTCTGAACTCTGCAACTCCTTCTTACACTTCTTTGAAGATAAAATTTCCAATATTAATAACTCTCTTACGATTATCTCATCTAAATCCACCTTTCCTTCCTCACTGTCTCCACAGCCCTCAGTCTGTTTTATATCCACGCCCTGTTTTTCTGATTTCAGCCCGGTTACTCCTTCTCTTATCAGTGATATCATTACCCATTCTAAAAGTACCACCTGCTCTCTTGATCCCCTCCCTACCTCACTAACGAAAGCCTGCATGACTGCTTTGGTCCCTCATCTAACCTCTATTATTAACCATTCACTGTCTTCTGGCTATGTCCCCTCAGTTTACAAATTAGCTGCAGTTACACCTATCCTTAAAAAACCTGGTCTTGACCCAGCAAATCTAAATAATTTCCGTCCGATTTCAAATCTTCCATTTTTTTCTAAAATCCTTGAGCGTGTCGTAGCCACCCAGCTGACAACATATCTAGAATCCAATAACCTCCTCGACTCATTTCAGTCTGGTTTTCGTCCTCACCATAGTACCGAAACTGCCTTGGTCAAAGTTATCAATGATCTGCTGGTGGCTGCAGATACGGGAGCTCTAAGTATTCTGGTCCTCCTTGACTTAAGTTCTGCCTTTGACACAGTAAATCATGCCATCCTCCTCTCAAGACTGCGTGAGCTGGGTGTCACTGGTTCTGCCTTTGACTGGTTTAGATCTTACCTAACAGATCGAAAACAATTTGTCACACTTTCTGGACATAGTTCAACCATCTCATCCATCTCACAAGGGGTCCCACAAGGCTCTGTCCTTGGCCCATTACTGTTTATTGTCTATGTACTTCCCCTCGGCCATATTATCCGTCATTTCAATCTTGATTTTCACTGTTATGCTGATGACACACAGATTTACCTCCGGACCAATTCTTTCAACAACCCACCACTCTCCAAATTGGAACTTTGTCTCTCAAAAATCAGGCACTGGATGACACAAAATTCACTAATGCTTAATAGTAATAAAACTGACCTAATCCTCATTGGCTCCAAATCTACTCTAAATAAAACTGGCTCCCTCACACTCTCAATTGATGATGTCACCCTGTCCCCCTCCACTGTGGTCCGAAATCTTGGTGTCACCCTCGACTCTACGCTCACGTTTCATTCCCATGTTAGTTCCGTCATAAAAACCTCATTCTTCCACCTTCGCAACATTGCTAAAATCCGTCCTTCTCTTTCCCAGTCTGCCTCTGAACGCCTCATCCATGCATTCATCTCCAGCCGTCTTGACTATTGTAACTCTCTTCTTTCTGGCATTAGCTCCTCACTACTACATAAACTCCAAATGGTCCAGAACTCTGCTGCCCGTCTCCTCACCCACACCCGGTCCCACCACCACATCACCCCAGTTCTCCACAACCTCCACTGGCTTCCTGTTAAATATCGTATTCAGTTCAAAATCCTCCTTCTCACCTACAAAGCTCTCAATAACCAAGCTCCCTCTTACTTATCGGACCTTCTTCAACCATACACACCTAATCGCATTCTCAGATCTTCCTCAGCCGGTTTACTCACCATTCCCCCTTCTAAGCTGCGTAGTCTTGGAGATCGAGCCTTCTCCAGACATGCCCCCCGCCTCTGGAACTCCCTTCCTCCAGAAATTCAACAGTCAACATCTCTATCACTATTTAAATCCAAACTTAAAACACACCTGTTTGCGGCTGCATTTAATCCCTCTGTTTCTGATTAGCCCTTGTTTTTTTTTTTTTTTTTTTTTTTTTTTTTTTTAAAACCTTGTTCCTGTTTTGTATCATTGTATGTTATGTAGTGTTATGGATGTGATTGTCTTTATGTGTTCATCATCTGATTGTAACAGCGTCTTTGGGTTACTGAAAAGCGCTTTAAAATTTCCATTTATTATTATTATTATTATTAAACCGGAAGGGAGACAAGACAGGTGACTGAACAAGGGACAGGACATTAGACTGGACACTGGATGGGTATGGGGACTGGACATGATTAAAGACTGGGGACTGGAATGGAGACAGGACAGGTGACTGGACTGGGTGCTGGGAATGGACAGGAGACTGGACTTGAGACAGGACAGGGGGTTGAAATGGGGATTGGACTGGAGACAAGACAGGAGAAGAGACAGGTGACAAGACACTAGAATGAAACAGGGACTGGACTGGATTATTAACAGGGGACTGGATAGGACTTGGCAAGGGAACTGGGACCAGGACATTTACGGGGACAGACATGAACACAGTGACAGGGACAGGTACAGGGACAAGGACAGAGACATGAACAGACAGGGGAACCAAAACAGGGAGGGTGCCCAGGACTGGCCAAAGTCTGTGGGGCTGTCCGAGAAGCCAGCCTGGGCACAGCTCTGGGGATCGACCCTGAAGTCCTTGGGGCCGACCTATGGACACGAACTAAAGTGGCCGGGTCCACAGTCATGGGTGCAGAAGTGGCAAGGGCCACAGTCACGGGTGTAGAAGCGGCCGGGGCCACAGCCATCACAGGAACCGGAGGGGCGGTTGCCGCCATCGCAGGCACAGAAGCGGCTGTGGAAGCCCCCATCACAGGAACAGAAGCGGCCGTGAAAGCCACCATCGCAGGAACAGAAGCGGCCGTGAAAGTCGCCATCGCAGAAACAGAAGCGGGCGGGTTGGAGCAGCGGGTACCTCCTTCACAGGGACAGGAGCGGCTGGAGGCGCTGCAGACACTGGAGCAGCAGCGGTAAACAGTCCTACAATGACATCCATAGAGGCAGGAGATCCTGCAGCGACGTCCATGGAAGCAGGGGACCCTACGACGACGTCCACGGAGGCAGGGGCTTGTTCTGCTCGCAGGGCACATGCTGGAGCTGTAGAGGGTTTAGGGGGACTGATGGGTGCACTCTTGAGGGATTTCTTCAACCATGGATCCTCCAGAGGTGCGCCTCTGTTAACCTCACCTCCCTTGTCCTGAGGTTGGAGGCTAACAGCCCCTACCCTTAACCCCCACCCCACCGTATTCAAGCTTTTAGTTCCACCTTAAATGGAAACTTTAAGAGTGTTATTTGCATTATTCTCCAGCTTCTTATTGAATATTCATTTCCACTTTAAACAGCTAAGCGAAACTAAAGCTAGCACTAGGTTTTATAAAATCTGATTTTGAAACACTTCTTATTCCCCATTTTATCCATTTAAAACACACAAAGTGAACATCATGTCACTTAAACATCTACCTACTAGTGAAAAGCTTATATTTGCTGTGTACTACCAAGTTTAATTTCTCCATTCCACCTTAAACAGGGGAATATGTGAGGCTTTTCAAACACAGTTCAATTTCTATTAATGGTATTTACATCTTTCAATTAAGATGTAAATACCATTAATAGAAATTGAACTGTGTTTGAAAAGCCTCACATATTTCAATTAGTAACCTCTCTGGTGGGAAAAGAGCCTGAGCTGGTGCGCGAGGTTGAGAGGTACCAACTAGATATAGCTGGGCTCACCTCGACACACAGTATGGGCTCTGGAACCAATCTCCTCGAGAGGGGCTGGATGCTCTTTCACTCTGGAGTTGCCCAGGGTGAGAGGCGTAAGGCAGGTGTGGGCTTACTCATAGCCCCCCGACTTAGCGCCTGTACGTCGGGGTTTACCCCAGTGTACGAGAGGGTAATTTCCCTGCTCCTTCGGGTTGGGGAAAGGGCTCTGACTGTTGTTTGTGCTTATGCACCGAACAGCAGTTCAGAGTACCATGCCTTCTTGGGGACCCTAGAGGGAGTGCTGGAGAACACTCATTCTGGGGACTCCATTGTTCTGCTGGGGGACTTCAACGCTCACGTGGGTAATGACAGTGAGACCTGGAGGGGCGTGATTGGGAGGAACAGCCCCGCTGATCTGATCTGAAAATGACTTTCGGTCGGCTCCGAGAAGTTTCTGGCAAACCGTCAGGCGACTCAGGAGGGGAAAGCAGTTTTCCACCAACACTGTATATGGTGGGGGTGGGGAACTGTTGACCTCGACTGGGGACGTCACCAGACGGTGGAAGGAATACTTCGAGGACCTTCTCAATCCCACCAGCACGTCTTCCGCAGAGGAAGCAGAGCTTGGGGACCCCGGGGGGGGCTCGTCTATCACTGGGGCTGAAGTGGCCAAGGTGGTAGGGAAACTCCTTGGCGGTAGGGCCCCGGGGGTGGATGAGGTTCACCCCGGGTTCCTCAAGGCTCTGGATGTTGTGGGGCTGTCCTGGTTGACACGTCTTTGCAACATCGCGTGGACATCGGGGGCAGTGCCTCTGAACTGGCAGACTGGGGTGGTGGTTCCCCTTTTTAAAAAGGGGGATCGGAGGGTGTGTTCCAACTATAGGGGGATCACACTCCTCAGCCTCCCCGGTAAGGTCTATGCGGGGGTACTGGAGAAGAGAGTCCGACCGATAGTTGAACCTCGGATCCAGGAGGAACAATGCGGATTCCGCCCCGGTCGTGGAACACAGCACCAGCTCTTTACCCTCGCTAGGATCCTGGAGGGTGCATGGGAGTTTGCTCAACCAGTCTACATGTGTTTTGTGGATCTGGAGAAGGCATTCGACCGTGTCCCTCAGGGTATTCTGTGGGGGGTGCTCAGGGAGTATGGGGTACTGGGCTCTTTGTTACGAGCTATCCAGTCCCTGTACAAACAGAGCAGGAGTCTGGTTCGTATGGCTGGCAGTAAGTCCGACTGGTTTCCAGTCGGAGTTGGACTCCGTAAGGGCTGAAAAAGTTTGGGCACCCCTGATCATTATCAAGATTTTCCTTTATAAATCATTGGTTTTTCGGATCAGCAATTTCAGTTAAATATATCACATAGCAGACCGACACAGTGATATTTGAGAAGTGAAATGAAGTTTATAGGATTTACAGAAAGTGTGCAATAATTATTTAAATAATTTATTATTTTTTTTTTTAAATGCAATGTTACCTGCCCATTCATTGTTATAGGTTTTCTCCAGCCACAAGTGAGATTTTGCTCACTTCTACTTTCATTATGAGTCATGTGTCTCAACTCAACTTGCCCTCCACATTTGTGAGTTGATTGGAGTGTTGCATGCATCATGTATGGTTAAATGGGTGGGTACATGTGTAGGAGCACTTTTATTTCTTGATTAAAAGCCTACAGCTCAGTGAAACTATGATTCTGCCAATGCTCATTCTATATTACTTCTCTTTGTCTGGTAATGTATGAAATTCACTAATTATTACTGATGATTATGTATATACTGCGCAGATAGTGATTTTGATTCCAGTTTAACATTAATTTTCCAAGAGATTGTAATAAAGTGTAGAAATGTGTATCACTCTCTCAAGTGAATTCTAACAAACACTGTCTATATACATATTCCATTTCTTATTTATCAGTAGATAATAAATATAATGTTTATTAATGCTGTAGCTGAACATAATCACTTTAATTGTGTGTGCCTTGTGTGTGTGTGTGTGTGTGTGTGTGTGTGTGTTTTTTTTTTTTTTAGAAGCAATGGGGGGTGGCATTATTGGAGGACAAGAAGCTAACCCTCACTCCAGACCCTACATGGTGTCTCTTCAGCTGTACCAAAGCCACATGTGTGGTGGGATGCTGATTAGAAAAGACTATGTGCTGACTTCAGCCCACTGTCTAGAGTAAGTTTGTTCATATTAACATACTCTGGCAGTCAAAAAAGAATTTTTGATCAAACTGTTTAGAGACACATATCTCTGTTTAGAGACACAAAAAAATCAATAAAAAAATAAAAGAAAATACATTTATTTAATCAGTTTCGAATGTTTTAAAGCATTTAAAGTGGATTATTCCACCACTAGAAAATTAATTATTTAGTTAGTTATTGAACCACCACTAACTGCTGGATTATTCTAAGCACTATGGTGAAACTGACATGGCAGTGTGTTGGCTGTTGGTATGGTGCCCTCTACAGACATTAGTATCTCTAGTAAATATGACCAAAAACAGCCTATTGATCTTTTATTAAAAAATATTGCAAATAAAATCAAAATTGTATGAGAACTACAGTGAATGTACGAAGTAAAGAATAATATTTCCTGAAATTAAGTTTTCTCCAATGTGTGTGTTGTCACCCCTTTATTGCAAACATAACAGCACTGTTACCTATTACATGAACAAGGTGGTAAACCTGGAGTGTGTTACAGGCATCACATTTTAAATTATATTTAATTAATTAATTAAATTATATTTACACAATATAGTAACACTGCTCAGAGGAAACACTTGAAACCTGTTCTCTGTGCTTTAAGAAGTTAAATAAATTAAATAACAGATTCTAATTTTTAATATATTTTACATAAAATTACATTCCAATTAAAAAAAAAATCTGGTAATGGTGTTGTAATGTCTTTTACCTTGCTTCTGATTTGTGCAGCTCAACCACATTAGGTTGCACATCATTGCTGTATTCTTATGTCTTTCACATCCATCCATCCATTATCTGTAACCACTTATCCAATTTAGGGTCGCGGGTGGTCCAGAGCCTACCTG
This sequence comes from Hoplias malabaricus, assembly GCF_029633855.1. Classification (NCBI taxonomy): domain Eukaryota; kingdom Metazoa; phylum Chordata; class Actinopteri; order Characiformes; family Erythrinidae; genus Hoplias; species Hoplias malabaricus. The sequence goes on along the minus strand of NC_089811.1, from coordinate 19,625,210 downwards.
GAATCATCGGGCGCAAGGCGGGAATACACCCTGGAGGGGACACCAGTCCTTCACAGGGCAACACAGACACACACACATTCACACCTACGGACACTTTCGAGTCGCCAATCCACCTGCAACGTGTGTTTTTGGACTGTGGAGGAAACCGGAGCACCCGGAGGAAACCCACGCGGACACGGGGAGAACACACCAACTCCTCACAGACAGTCACCCGGAGCGGGAATCGAACCCACAACCTCCAGGCCCCTGGAGCTGTGTGACTGCGACACTACCTGCGCGCCACCGTGCCGCCCTGTCTTTCACATATTAATGGCTAATCATTAGGACTGTCCCGAATACAATTTTAGAGCTTCTGAGATCCGGCCATAATATTCTGCAAATACTAATGTTCAGAAAATCTGTTTGACACCCACGTTAAAATCCTAAGGCTGTGCTGTGGCTCACAGAGCACATTCATACATAAATATTTAAATTGTACACAAAAGTCTGTTGTGTGTGTGTTTTGTACGTATACAACTTCCAAAATATGTACAAAGACTTACACACAGGACTTGAATTATTAAGGGTACAACTTCTAGATTATGAACATGAATTGAAAAGTGAGAAAACACTGTCAAAAATCTGTCACTAAACTCACAGGTAAAATGTATCGAGCAGACGACCAATCGATTGGATATAGTGCGCATGCAATTTTAATAGCTACTTTCCTTACTGAGGTGATGGCAAAACTGCCTGTTTTATCAAAATTACCAGAGGAGCAAGCAGCTACTGGTGGAAGGCACTGTAGCATATCAGATACAGCTGTGTTTTTGAGGTTTTACACATCATTTGTCACTGGCTGAGTGTGGCCTATAAATCTGTAACCAAGGAAACTATGCCATAGGGCATAGAGTCTAGCATAAATTGTATGTCAACAGATGCCATACTAACCATATATAATACATAAAAGAAGTGTTTCTTTTCCACAAAATACAAAAAAAAAAAAAAAAAAAAAAAAAAAAAAACAGGATGAAGGACAGGTTGTATTTACCATATATAGCCAAAGTGAATACACCCCTCTTAATTTAGTTTCTTTCCTTTTTGTTTGTGTTTAAAGAACAAATTGATTACAGCAATATAATGTATAAACATAAATGCTAAAATGGTTAAACCTTACTGTAGGGTCAAAACCTAAAATGTAAAAAAATGACACATGCTATATTATGCTTTGTTAATATGGTGTCCACTTTTGTCACCAAATTTCAACATCTATAGATGATGGTGCCCAGCGAGGTTCAGTCTTACAGTTTTGTGCCCATTTGTTATCAACAGTTTTCTTCCTGGGCATCCAGGTTAGCTTTGCCATGTTCAACACACACTCTAGGCACTCACTGGGATGACAATTCGTATGATAAGCCTTGGGCTAAGCTGCTAGCACTGAAGGATGTGATTTTCAGCCCAAGATCACATACATTGTGGACAGTCATCATCAGTCAAACCTACATTACAAAATATACATTTTCGCATTAAATAAAAATTTCATTATAAAGCGTATAGTTCCGGTCCTAAAATCTGATTGTCTGACCTCACTACATCTGAATTCCATATTAATGTGCCAATGTCTTAAACTACGGTAGTGAGCTAGTGTGCAGCATATACAAAATTTTAACCTTTGATATATTGGGTGTATATATTGGCTTAATATTATATTAATTAAGTTAAAATAAACAGCAGTCCTAATCATTAAGTGGGGGTTTCGTTTAGTGTATAACATTTCAAGTTATACTGTTTAGCTACCAGAGTTTACATTGGTGAAGGAATGGTTATTACAAATACTACTCACATATGTGATTTATGAATTGAACACGGAAGTTCAGTTTTTTTCAATTATAAAACAACAGTGTGCTCAGTTAAGCTAATGTTACACAGCCAGTTATTTGAGCTAAGGGCTAAAAACACAGCCCAGGACTAGCCCTATACATCCAGCAGCTTTTCCTTACATTTCTGGAGGTGCATGTTAAGGCTATGACACAGGATCAACGCAGAAGTATAAACTGGACTTAAGAGCCCCTTCAGGAAAAAGGACAGAAATGTAAGATTTTCACCTAAAAAACCCTGAATATACGTGAACATATTTTGTTCAATGGAGTGGCTATGTATCGCCCACAAGTTGCTTAGCAACAGTGCTCGCCTTTAACAGACTACACTGAGGGAAGGAGGAATACTTTATTGTGAATGTTGTTTATGAATTGAACATATGTGTATTTTATGTTGCCTGCCATTTTATAAAAGCAATAAGCCACTCAAAGCCATGCGTTACTGCGATTTTATTGCGGGTAAGGTTGGTTTTGGCAAGACACGAAGGTTCTCATCCCAGCTAGCAAGGTGGATCTGGGCCGATTCTGGCTCAGGCTCGGCAGTGTCGGCTGGCTGCCGTCTCGGCGTGAATGCGGCACCCTGTATACAGCCCAAGTCCGGCTGCACGTTGGCACTCTCGGCTAGCTGAGGCTCGGCGTGAATGCGGCACGCTGCATCTGGCCCATTTGCGGCTGCACGTTGGCACTGTCGGCTGGCGAGGCGATTACTACACTGATCAGAGCATTTTATTAAATACTGCGTATTAATCGTATGTGGCCCACATCTAAAAATAAAAGAAAATACCGGTAACTGTCTGGAAAACGATGTAATAAATGTTAAATAAAATAATCATTATTTTAACTTGTTAAATGTCATACCGTTATAGGTAAGCTCTGTATTTTAATATTTTAGAATATTGATGTAATGAGTGGGAGACAGCGCCGTGCGGAAGGGAGGAAATTGTTATTTAAATTTTTGAAGACGACAGCTTTAAAATGAATGAATCTGAATGAGAAAACGGAAGGTGGCAGAAGCGAACCGCTGTAGAAACACAGAAGAAGAAAACGATGAAGATTCACGCTGTTTTCTGTGACCGCGGCGCGCTAGCAGCTCTCACTGGCCTCAGGGAACAGCTTCATCCCGTAAGTATTTCAATTTAACCTTATATTTTCGGATACATAAGGAATTTGGTATCGCCCAAATGTAGTTAACATCGTTAATGTTACGTATGTTATTCTATAAACTGCTATACGTTACATACCTAATATTGAACCGTTTTTTTTTTCAAATGACAAACTTTAGCTAACCTGTTTGACTCTAGCTAGCTCTTTTTTTCCTCTGACATAGAAAACATTTAAATTACATGACAATCGCTCATACACGAGTTATTTTAATTTGAGTAATTATGTGATTTGATGGCGTATTTTACAAGACGATGTGCGCATTTTTGTGTCACACAGAACCGCATACCTCAGTATAAGAAATAAAACTGCTTAAACACATTAAAGTACTAGCTAAGTTAAAATACATTCTCAATCTCAGTGCTGGTTTTTGGTGTAATGTAATGTTTTAAATATATAATTCCACATACATTATTATTATCTGTAACCGCTTATCCAATTTAGGGTATTCCACATACACTAATCCTTTATTAGGGAGTAGCAGTGATTTTGGGCTAGTGATTAATGCACTGTAAAAAATCTAACTTCAAATTTAGTTGATTATACTTGAAATTGTGTGTTAGGAATAGAACTCAATTGTGTGATAGTTCATCTAACTCGAAATGTATTGTTCTGATCAACCTGTAGGCACAACATAAAAAAATGTGTTGAGAAAATTTGTTTGGAAAAGTTGCTGATCAAGATAAACCTGCGCATGCTCAGTGGGAGGTTCGGGAATACGCGCGAAGGACGGTTGACTCCTCTTTGTTGTGGCTCGAAGTTTGGAGAAGTTCAAGACAGAGGTAAATAACTAGTTCACAAAGCATTTTAAAGTTACGTTTCTAGTTTGAACACTATCTTAAAGCCATGAATATGTGAGGAAAATTGTCGTGGCATTGTTATATTAGCTAACTTTGCCACCTCGACGGTAGCCATGGAAAGTTTGATTATCAGCCGTTTGTTTCATTTAAGCAAATGTCCAACGTAACAGACTCAAACAGTCTGTGTAACAAGCCTGAGCGATTTCTTTAAGTTCTATTTTGAAAATGTTAAGTTGGCATCTTGTTGGCTGGCTTTTTTTCTGTTCCACCTTATGTACCGATATAGGTAACGTTATATTGAGCCTCCTCAGTGTTTGCTACTGGAGTCAAGCTATCCGCACTTTGGAAACTGACGGTCAAGCCATCCGCGCTTCAAATCCGAATGCACGTATAGGCGCGTCATTACGGTTTTTCATTGCGGAGAACACCACATCCGCTTTGGGACAGATAGAGAGTCTGAAACCCGCGTTTGAGCAGCGATGTCTCTGTTACTAAATAAATGCACGCAATGCTAAAATGGACAAAATGGGCTAAAATTAACAAGCCATTAGGAATATATTTCGTTTTAAATCACTTTAAAGAGGCAAAACACGCTTTGATTTTATTATTTCATACATTTACGTATTTTTTTTACTTTTCTATAAACACTTAACTGGCTTTGAATGGTGGACATGTAGAAATACAGATTACATTTTACTGCCATTAAACAGAGGGGCCTCTTGGCTATCACCTGTATGATTTTGGCAAAATTTCACTGTGTACTTTTCTCATAAACTCATACTGAATACATTCCAATATGGATTTCTCAAAAATTACCCATAATGCCTAAACCATTCCACTGTCATTAAACAGAGGGGCCCCTTGGCTATATATATGTATATGTGTGTATATATATATATATATATATATATATATATATATATATATATATATATATATATATATATAATGTATGTATGTATGTAGGGCGGCACGGTGTCGCAGCAGGTAGTGTCGCAGTCACACAGCTCCAGGAAATTGGAGGTTGTGGGTTCGATTCCCGCTCCTGGTGACTGTCTGTTCTCCCCGTGTCTGTGTGGGTTTCCTCCGGGTTCTCCGGTTTCCTCCCACAGTCCAAAAACACACGTTACAGGTGGATTGGCGACTCAAAAGTGTCCGTAGGTGTGAGTCTGTGTTGCCCTGTGCAGGACTGGCGCCCTGTCCAGGGTGTATTCCTGCCTTGCACCCAATGATTCCAGGTAGGCTCTGGACCCACCACGACCCTGAATTGGAAAAGCAGTTACGGATAATGAATGAATGAATGAATATATATAATGTGTATATATGTATGTATTTATTTATATATGTAATGTATGTGTGTGTGTAAATAAATTATAAACACATTAAATAATATTACATAGTTTGTGGTTCTGTAATTGCATTTACAAACTATACTTGTGTACAATGACAATACTAACACTAATATTGTTTTCATTTTTAAGGGGAAAAAGGATACATTAGATGAAGTGAAAAATCTGCTCTTTCACAAGCCAAGACCCGGATGTTCGGTTGAAGCACCACAGAGTACGCCACGGATTCCATGGTACATTCTGGCCCTGTTTTCACTCCAATTGTGTGTGTGTGTTCCTTTAAAACAGCTGGTTCCTTGAGATGTCATCTTTCAAAATGTCATAGTAAAGTATCTACATGTCACCAAAGTTCTACCTTCAAATGTGAGCTTTGTGATTACAAAGATGTTTGCGATATAACCCTGCAGGGCTGAGTGAGGATTCCTTGGAAGAAGAGAGAAAGGCAGTGAGGGCTGACATGGATAAAAAGGGTCCAAACATGAGTTGGAGCGAACCTTTTTTTACGGCGGAAGGAGGTTGTTGAGCAGGAACCTTTGGTTGGTCTGGTTTGAGAATGATGGCCAGCACTGTTCTTGGAGAGTCAGGTGAGTAGTGTGTTTGTTTGCTGTATTTGTGACTCTGGCCCATTTCAGCATATTTTTCTTTTTATAGTTTTTGTAGGATTGTGTCACACTGCAAAACCTAGTGTGAACCAATCTAGTTTACTTGTCTAAAATGATACTTAACTTTTTTTTCCCCGAACAGTTCCAAAACTCTTATAATGCGAAGTCATCAGCTGTTTGGATTATTTATTTATTTACTTAATTTTTTTACTTATTTACTTATAAACCAAGAAGCGTACAGCATTGTCCAACCACAGTAATGTTATTTAAAGGCAACAAGTTTTATCGCATACAACACTTGCCACGAAAGCGTCCCAAAAGGGCAATTTTCCTGTGGGCAATTTTTTTGGCCTTGGGATGACGAGATGGTTTTAGTCTGGATCCCTGCATAACTATTATCAACTCTGAACCAGTGTTTAGAAATGTACAGGCTCTATACATAATGACTGATAATCTGTATTCTCTATTTTTTACTCTTCTCTCTCTCTCTCTAGATATGCAGTGAGAGAGAGTAACTACCATCAACCTGAAGAGTCAGTTGCATGGTGCACTGGACACATGTGCCAAAACTCCTTAAACTGTACAGGAATAGAAGGGCAGCCTTTGGAGGAGATGTGCAGGCCATTCTTGATAATCTAGATGAAAAGGTTTGTTGCTTATTGTAAACACATTTGTTGCTCCTGCATTTCAACATGATTGGGGCATAGGGATTGGAGGCCGAATAGACTACAAGTCATAGTGTGAAGGCTGTATAGTGTTGTATATTTATTCAATTTTGCCTTCAAATTTATTGCATTCAAAATGATTGTAAAGTATTTCTAACTCACTTTTTTTTTTTAAAAATAAATCATTGCCTTTTTTTTTCCCTTTTTAGATGTCGGACATTTCGATGCACAGAAAAACTGCTGCACTTAAAGGTCTTCGACTGTTTTTATGGGAGGTCCATGCAAATGCTATCCTGAAGACCTGCTTGGTAAATATTAAAATGTAATTTTATGCAAGGTGCTATTTGAGATTCTCTGTCCAGCTAGGTTTTGGAGTTCTGTGTTAAGTTGAACTAAAAAGCAATTTAGCCACATCAATACTTTTAGACCTATATCACCATAGTCCATTATAAAACAAGTTGAGCAAATGTGATATTTGATATGAAGCGTTACCTGCTTGTGTTTAATGCAGTCAAACAACATGCAACAGGCTTTTATCATTTTGTGTCAATTGGTATCACACACATTGATAGGTTTAGTGTTTTGTCCATTGTTTCCTGATTTTTCAGAACCACACCCCTCCTCCTGTGTTCAATAGATGACGAATGCTGAAGAGAAGTATACAAAGGATGTGAAGGTGGCAATCTTGACTGTCCTAGATGATCATGGAGGGGCTCCGTGTTCTTCCCCAGATGCGATTGACTTCTCTATCGAGCTTGAGGAAAGTGTTGTCGTGGAAGGCATCAGTGACCTGTCAAGTGCATTTCTTCTCCTTGTGGGACTGTAATTAATATTTTATTAATATATATGAAAAGTGTGTAAATTTCAACTTTATATGTGCTGTGAGTGTTCAAAACATGATTGTCCTTGTCCTGATGTACTTAAATTTTAAAAGTTTTTTAAACCTGCATTAGTAAGTCATGTCAACTTAAATAGACAAGTACTGTAGATGCAAACTATTAATTGATGCAACCTATTTAAATTTGTTTAAATTTGAGTTTACAAAGCTTGCATTTATAAGTTATGTAAGCCTAAATTAGCAAGTACTCTAATTTACTGCAACTCAATTTAACTAGTTGAAGGTACTTGAGCTAAAACATTTTTTTTTTGAGTTAATGTAACTTTTTGCATAAGTTCTGCTTACTCAAAACGTTAAGTGCAGAATGTTGACTTTTTTTTTTTTTTTTTTTTTTTTTTTTTTGAGGCCACCTCAAATTTTTTACAATGTGGGTTGAAGGAGGTTATATTGAAAACGGTATAAGCCTATTTACTGAGAGGAAAAAAATAAACAAAAGTATGTGAAGTAGTTTATTTTTGGAGCTGTGAAGTTAGTTAAATTTTTCAAAATTAATTATGAACATGAACTAATTCATTTACATACATACATTTTCTTTTCCGCTTCTCCATTTCAGGTTCGCGGTGACTAATTCATTTTCATTATGTAAAGATGGAAAGCAGTAAGAAAACTAGTGGGGCAGTGAATAATGCAGGTGGGCAGGGAGAAAAGCAGATAGGAGGTTAATTTATTTAGATGAGATCTTTAGCATCAGTTGTAGCATAATCGTTTGTAATATAACCTGATATTCTTTTACATTTGAAGTTCTGTAGTTAATGAATCTGCATGCATAAGCAGTTTACAGTTTTTCATTCAATATTTTTAAAGAAAACGTATTGAAGAGAAACAGAACATGTACATAATCTATATGTTTAATTATAGAGCTGGAATTCAACAAGGAGTACAACTGAGGTGACTACACTTGAGCGTTCTTTCACTACACTGCACATCCTGAAGGTCCCTGTTGTCCAGGCTGACAGATGAGGATACGGCTGATATTTCCATCATTGTTGAGGGCAGTGAGGTATTGACAGTGTGACAACACAGCAGAGGCTTGCAAACTGTTGATCGAACTGATGTGTGCCATGAATAAGTGTCAAATGTGTACTTCCACACACATTTCTGCCTTTTTTTTAATACTTTTCCAAACCTACTGGTGAATTTTAAGCGATTTGTTATATTGCCTTAGCATAGTATATTTTTAAAGAAAAGTCTGAATTTAAATGGCAGTTCTTAGGGTGTAAAACCAATTGTTTTGAAAAACAGTATTTGAATGTTAATTGGATTTAGGAAATCATGACACTGCCAATGTCATGTTTGTAAATGCCAGTTACAAATGTATTTTCTATTTATTGATTTTATGTACTATTTGTATACATTGCAATTGCTGTATGTTTCCATTGTTTAAAGGTTGTATGAAAAGCACACTTACTAATATTACATTGTCAGATATGTTGTCATTGTGGTGGTACCCTCAATTGTACATATTTGTACATTTAATTAGGGAACATGATTATATTATAATTGTAGATTTTGAAAGGTGTTGATTTCATACACCCTGTGTGTAATTTATATAATAAAGCAGTAATTTCACCATGAACCTGATTGTACCCTTTTCTGAGGGAAGGGAGGGTGGGGTGGGTGTGTGTGTTTGGGGTGGTGGGCGGTGTATAGAAAACTATTATAACCGATAATGAGCCAGATCTGGCCGAGTCTGGCACTAATGGCGTGCTTCTGGCTTATACTCGGCTGTGGTCCGGTTATCGCGATTTAGTTATGGCTTGCTGGACTAGGGCCAAGTCATTTGAGCCGCACCTCGGCCACAACACTCGGCCTAGTCTGGACTGAAAATTTACCAGACTCGGGCCAAAACTATCGGCCCACTCTACAATGACAATGCCTACTCCGCGTGCCGGCATTGGGTCGAGTGTTTTTGTTCCGGCGTGTGTGATTTTTTTGCTAGATGTGATGGCTTTATTAATATCGTGGAATTTCAGAGATAAAGTTATATTTATTGTCTGTAACAATGCCAGGCTGCCTGGCAATATGTTCTTAATGACTTGTCTGGTTAAATTAAAAGCAGTTCTACATTATAAAGTATGTGGACTCAATCATTTCAAGGCTGAATTACCTAATAAAGTGGCAAGTCAAAGTATGAGAATTTAAGCATTTTTTTCTCCAAAGGACATTGTGAGCATTTTGAGTTAAGTAGTTCAGAAATAAATGTTATTCTGCATTACATTTATTTTCAGCACCATTTCTTGCTCTGAGAACCTGCACCTGCAAGTTGTCCTGGGAGCTCATAACCTCAAAGAAAATGAGTTTGGCCGGCAAAGTATCAAAGTTCAGAAGTGCATCAAGCATCCCTTGTACAAAAAGGGAGAGATGCACCATGACATCATGTTACTCAAGGTACAACTACTTTCCAAAAAGGGTTCTAACCCTACAATATGAACACTTAAAAATCCTTTTTTTAATGCATAGTTTCATCCTTGACTGTTTAAGTTGTCTTTCTTTATGATGTGGTAAATGTTATTTAAAAATGGTAATTTATAGCACCGTTTATTTTTTAACTTTACAGTTTAACTGACTTCTGTTACAGCTGAAGACCAAAGCCAAGGAGAACAAGTTTGTGAGAGTCATTGCTCTTCCTAAAAAAAACAAGGAGATTCCTGCCCAACAGTATTGTTCTATAGCAGGCTGGGGTATGACAAAACCAAATGGTTCTGCATCTGATGTCCTTCAAGAGGTCAAACTCAAGCTACAGTTTAAGTCTGAATGCAAGAATATATGGAAGAATTATTTTGACACCGAGCACATGATCTGCACTGTGTCTAATGGAAAAGAGGCTTTTTGTCAGGTACTGTATGACACAATGTTTCAGATAGGACTGCCTGGAATAACTACAGCATTTGAGTATTAGTTTGTTATGTTGATATTTTGAGTGTTTGAGACCCCACCAAGTTTGGTAGATTCTTGAAAATTTAGAGGCTTTGGGAGCTGCCTTCTCTCTGCTCTTCCTACGGTGCTGACCATCAGCTTTTGGAGCTTAATTAGCCATGCAAATTAACCCTCTAGACCACCCTTCCTGTTTAGTTTCCCTCAATGCTATTGGAACGGCAACTTCATGGCATACCTGCCAAATTAGGACATCTCAATTTCATTAATGCTGCCCCCTTTGCAGTACTGGACAATTTTCATTGCAGTTGCTTCTTGTGATCAATTCTGACTCAAGTTGCGCAATTGCTACCCCTTTGTCGCTGTGACACACTGAGGTCTTGAGTTACCAGTCGAGCCATCCTCCTCCTCTCTAATACTTTTGTCATCATCATAATCAATAAGGGATGTTCAATTAACCCCCTTTTCTCTCCCCTACTCACAATGTAGGACACCAGCCCAACCCTCAAGCAAAAAATTAATGACTAGCATGCCTGTAAATTTTGGGGTTTGGCTTCATAAGCATTCTGAAGCTACTCCTCTCCAAAAGACATCTGATTTGATGAATGTGATTTTAGGCGATAGTACACTGTCAGGAAAAAGTTACTGGACAGGTACATTATTGCCATTAATGGTACAAATAGTGTAAATGTTCCTTTTAAAAGGTACAACAGTGGTTTTAAAATCCTACATGTAAAATCCCAATTCCAAAAAAGGTGGGATGCTGTGCAAAATAAATAAAAACAGAATGTAATGATTTGCAAAAGCCATAGACCCATATTTTATTTAGAAAAGAACATAGAACACAGACGCAATAAGTGAGATATTTTACAATTTCATGAAAGATATTAACTCCTTTAGAGCTTGATGACAGCAGTGCATTTCAGAAAAAGCTGGGACAGGCCAACAAATGCAGAAAAAATAAGTGGTACTAAGTAAAGAGCTGGAGAAGCAAGTTACAGGCACAGCAGGTAGTGTCGCAGTCACACAGCTCCAGGGACCTGGAGGTTGTGGGTTCAAGTCCCGCCCTGGGTGACTGTCTGTGAAGAGTTTGGTGTGTTCTCCCCGTGCTCGTGTGGGTTTCCTCCGGGTGTTCCGGTTTCCTCCCACGGTCAGAATCAATAATGGGCAGAGGTTCACCAATCCGAGAAAGTCTGTGTCTAAAAATTGTGGAACAATTTCAGAAAAATATTCCTCAACTTAAATTTGCAAAAACTTTGAATACCCCACCACCTACATAATAACATTCGGAGAATTTGTAGAAATCCCTGTGCGCAAGGGACAAGGGATATTGGATTCTCCTGATCATGATCCTGGAAATCATTGTGTGGGCTCATGAACACTTTCCGAAATCATTGTCTGTGAACAAAGTTCTGTTACAACCCAGTCTAGGGTTGAGCTGTAACAGAATGAGGTGTGTCTTGGAATTAATGTATGAGTATGAGTATTAGAGTATGAGAAAGGAATAACTAACAGAGATGTGAAAGTGAAAAAAAGGACACAAACGGAAACAAAGAATGTATAATGAATAGAATATATATATTGTAGATGTGATATTTACAATGACCCAAACACCAGTGAACTTCAGGATGGCCTTATGCCGACAAAAATAACAAACACCCCTCCTAACTTACCCACGTGAAAACAAAAGGAAACAAAAGACAATACCTTACTCCCTGTCTATACACAAAAACACACACAAAACCCACCCCCTAAACAAATGGCAGTCAACCCTACTCTGGTGAAATATGTAGTGTTTAGAATACTTTACAAAGAACAGATCTAACATCAGTATTCAAAAAGGGGCTAAAACAAACTCGTAGTCGAAGTAGGAATGTAACAAAGTCAAAACCAGGAAAACACACAGAATTTAATATACAACACAAATCACAGAGCACCAAACAAGTCTGACTAGCAGCGTACACACAGACGTATTTATGATTCCCGCCGAGATGACGTAGACGAAACGGTGACAGACACAACACATGGACTGGATGGTGGACCGGACCCAGGACGATGAACAAATACACGAACTGGAATGTGAAATGAACTCTAGACTGGTGAACAAACACACAGACTGGAACAGATTGCAGAACCTAGAATTTTACAGAGATAGGGAGAGAGAGAGAAAAAACATACACATACACAGCGCAGCGTAACAGTTCACAGTGCACTCCTCACTTCTCTATCATCTCTGATATCTGGGAAAGTAAAGATCCAGTCTTCTTTTCAAATGTTACAGCACATCTGTTGGCTTCTCTAGAAAATCCATAATAAAGAAAGGAATATATACACTCCCAGAAAAGGTACAGCAGAGGTACATTATTGGTCACTAAAACTACAAACTGTGAAAATGTACCTTTGAATTGGTTAAGTCCAGTTGTGTTCCCTACAGTACATTCTCTTCTACAGAAGGAGAGGTGAATATGTGTTATTTTTCATTATAGAACCGTGTAAAATAAAACAACATAAGTCATAGAATAATTAAATGTACGAATATGTTCTCTTGAGGGTACCACCACAGTGACTGTTTTTCTGAGAGTGTACATTTGTAATTGTTTGTTACAATGTGGGAGAACTGAAAATGAAAGAACACATAGAGTTATAATTAATTGCTGAATTAAATTTGATTGAGTAAGTAATTGTTGAGAAACCCCATTTGCTATTCAAGATTTTATAAAAGCTGTTTAGACAAGATGTTGGTTAATTTCACAGACAGGCTGTACATATTTACAATTTTTTCTGGTCTCTTTGTTGTTTTCTTAACAGGGTGATTCAGGAAGTCCTCTTCTCTGTAAAAATAAGCCATATGGGATTGCTGCATTTACCTACAGGTTCAACTGTAAAAGTAGCAAGTACCCACAAGTATACATGAAGATCGCCTACTTTTTACCCTGGATTAAAAATGTCATAGGACAGAATTTGAACATGCATGTGTAATTATCTTTTACAAAATAAATCTATTAAAATGTACTAAATAAACTTTGGATTATTTTATTTTCTTAACTGTCTTAGTGACACTTCTTTATAAGAGTTTTTTTTTTCATTCGTTCATTCATTATCTGTAACCGCTTATCCAGTTCATGGTCACGGTGGGTCCTACGGGGCCTCACACCTACGGACACTTTTTTTAAGTCGCCAATTCACCTACCAACATGTGTTTTTGGACTGTGGGAGGAAACCGGAGCACCCGGAGGAAACCCACGCAGACATGGGGAGAACACACAAGACAGTCATCCGGAGCAGGAATCGAACCCACAACCTCCTGGCCCCTGGAGCTGTGTGACTGCGACAGAGTTTTTTTTTTTTTTTTTTTTAAAGTTGTTACGTTATTAATAATATATTTTATTGCATACATGTATTTTTATTTATAAGCTTAAAGTAAATATTGTAAATTAAACTATTTCTGAAACACTTACTTGGGGTGTACTTCCTGGGATGAAATTCACTGGGTGGTGTTGTCGGGCTATCAGATTCATTTTATCTTCCAAAGAGGATTACCTGCGCAACAGGTAGTTTCGCAGTCACCAGCTCCAGGGACCTGGAGGTTGTGGGTTCAAGTGCCTGTCTGTAAGGAGTTTGGTGTGTTCTCCCCGTGTCCGTGTGGGTTTCCTCCGGGTGCTCTGGTTTCCTCCCACAGTCCAAAAATACACATTGGTAGGTGAATTGGCAACTCAAAAAAGTGTTTGTGTGTGTATCACCCTGTGAAGGACTGGTGCCCCCTCCAAGGTGTGTATTTGCCTTGCGCCCAGTGATTCTGGGTAGGCTACGCCATCTTGAAATCGGGTCAAGGCCAAGTTTTTCCAATGAGTAGGTCATGGAGCATATCAAAGAAATAAAAGGGAGTTCTGTAACATTTGACTTACCCTACAGTTCAGTGGCAGATGCTGGTCTTTCAAGGAGGGGAAGCTCAATTTCGGCCTACATCATAAAATGTGTCTGTTTATTTATACGTAAATTCTACCCCCCTTTCCTTTTCAAGAAAATGATCTGTGACCCTGTCGTACCAACAAGGCGTCTTTTCCAGGAAAAGAAACTGCGATAGAAGTCAGAAAGAGTGATAGAAGTCAAGTCTCCAAACACAAGCAGCTACAAAAACTCCACTAGAAATAGAAGCTCGATTTGTCACTATTCGTTTTTAACAAAGAAAATGCCGCTAAGAGGCTTAAGAAAGTCTGGCTCAGAACAGAATGAAAATGTAATGCTCCCACGGATCTTTACACCAAAGTATCGCTGATTCGCTCATTTCGCTGTCAATCAAAAAGGGATTCAGCCTCAGACAGATCCTCCAATCATCATGCAGAAGCTAAGGGTCCGGGCCAGCCGAGGCCAGCCCACTGCCCCATAGACCCCAGAGACGCTGAGCGTCCGATGGGCGGAACAAAGCCCAGCATTTATCCAATGACTCGTCTCGTTTCGCTGCGCTTCGCTATTGAACTCTGTGGACGCTCAGTGTCTACACTGTTTAAATCACCGTAAGTCTGCGGGAAAGCCGCGTCTTTACCAGTGATAAGAAGCTGATTCTGAACAAAAGTTGAGCGCGTTGTAGTGCATATTTATTCACTGACATGTACACACAACAGAATATATTTGATCACTTTTTTTTTTCATTTTAGGGGAAGCTGAGCTTCCCTTGCAGTCTTAGAGCATTCGCCTCTGCTACAATTACAGAATATAGTGCATCTGTTGCACGGCATACTATGTGAGCCTTGTTTTACCCTGTTCTTCCTTGTTGGGACCCCCATAGTGTCACAACAGAGCAGGTATGATGCGGATCATTGTTAGCACTGCAGAGCAAGAAAATGAGTGAAGTCTCATCCTGATGTTTGACCTTTAGTTCTGGGTCATGACTTTAAATCCAACTCATCCTAAACATTGAATGGTTCTCCACCACTGCAGAGAACAGACCAATGCATAGCCCAGCTGCTTTAATGTGTCCTGTTTTATTGGTTATTTTTTTTCTGTGGAGATCATTTATAAGGTGTGCACAATTGAACATGTGTGTCCTCAGTGGGTGCACCACAAGCTGGGTATGTAATTTATAGGCCTGAAAGTCAAGTTTGGAGTCTGGTGTTAAAATGGTTTCTGTGTAAACTGGAAATAGGGCGGTGGGTTTTGTTTTCAAGTTAAGCAGCAATAAAGCCACAGGCTTCTTTGGTTTTTGCCCATGCACAGCTGTAGTCAACAGATCAAATATAAACACTTCCTGTCTTCCAGCAACACAAAAAACTAAGTACAATTGCAAACACAACCAAACCAGAACTATCCTTGCAGGTAACATTTTGTTTACAGTGAGGTTTCATTCATAATATTTAGCGAAGTTGAATAAAATCAGTTCAGAACAATTAATTTTACTACATGAAGAATATTTATAGGTTTAACTAACAAGGCACTGTCAAACTTTTTGTGATAGTACATAACATTGTGGGTGTGTGTTGGTGGGGGTGAAGGGTGGTTTGTGGTTTCACCTGTAGCAGTACTGAGACACCGGACATTACCCAGTGGTGGGAGGGTGGTTATAAAATTATGTGGAATTATAAAAATTGTTGTGAGTACAAGTGAATAATTATAATTTTTCCAACAAGCTGGGACATATTTTGAAATGTAAACATAAGCAAGGTGTGAATATCACTCGTACTTAATCAACAAGAATAGCGCAGAGATATGATGTTTAATATTAATATCTGCTTTTTAAATTTTTGTTAGTTTTTTTGTAGATACACACCCATTCATGCTGCCAAAAATGAAGAATGGGGAAATTTAAACTTAGGAGCATTGAACCATTTGAAAAGAAAAAAAAAAAACATTAGTTTAAAGAGGTTCAGTCATATATGAAAGTTGAAGATTAAAAGAAGAATTCATTTTATGAGAATTTAATGGAGCTTCATGAGAAACTGCAGGTCAAACCTCACTATTTGACAAAGATTTGTAAATGAACAACAAGAGAGATCTGCTAATACAGTAGGTTGATACAATAATCCTCTCTCTCTCTCTCTCTCTCTCTCATCATCTTGGTACAATGGCACATGTCAAGGGGTAGGATATTTTAGACAGAGATTGAACAATCAGTTCAATTAAGTTGAAACTAAATTGTGATTATAATATTGTTGGGTCAGAGCATATCCAGAACAGATGTTCTTATGCAGTATTCCCAGGAAGCAGTTGTTAGAACTTCCTCCAGGTTCATGAGGGGAGTGAAGGCTAGCCTGTCTGGTATGAAGACGTTCTAATACAGAACAAATGACTGACAAAGAAGAACACTTTATAATACAGCCCACATTTTAGAGTGTACTTTCCCAGTTCTAATAGTGTAACTACTGTATGAAAGAGTATTTACCGGTTCCTATGTGTGCTAAGTTATGCAAGTCTTGATAGTCTACTACCATGACTACACTCATCATTGTACTTAAACGCATTGGTTATGGTTGTAGTGGAGTATGGACAGATCAAGAAATGAAAAATTAAAACCTTGACTCTCCACTCTGATGATAAGTTGGACAGGACCCGCATTCCACAGAGTGTGTGTGTGTTGAAAGACTCTGCACCCCCCCCTCCCCCACACACAAACACACACACACACACACACACAAACTCACGCACATACCTATGTCTGGCAACAAAAGCTAAGCAGAACACTCTTCAATGACCCCCGTCCTCTTCAGGAATGTAAAGAAAAGGAAAACCAAATTTATTACTCCATTAAGCCTAAAAGATCAATCAGAGCCTTGGAGACCAGGATTAAAGAACCCCAGTTTTATTGCCATCAGTGTCGAGATGGCGACTCATTATCTTATCCAAAATCAACAGATGGCCCAATGCCAATGCTGACCTCCAACGCGAGTTCAAACCAGACAAACAGCATGGACCAACAGTGCCCCCGAGTGGACATTTGCGAAATCACTTTTCGCCTCCTTTCCCTCTAAACCTCATAACCGGACGCATATGTATCATAAGTTCATAAACATGTTTTATACAATGTGTATTAATGCTATCCTTATTCTCAGGTGAATGTCCACTAACTAACCGAGTGATGTGTATTACTGTTTCAATCATGAGAAAAAAATCCTGTCTCCATTTAGAAAGATGAATTAATTTCTAACATCTAGAATAGTTGGTAATGTACTCGATATATATATATATATATATATATATATATATATATATATATATATATATATATATATATATATGTGTGTTTGATAAATGTAATCCAGTACACTCATTATGCTATATTCAAGTATGTATGAAGTATTTTGATTCAATTAAGGTTATGTATCCGTCCAGAAAATGTGAATTTCGGAGAGGCGAAACCGTGAAAGGACTGTGAAACCGTGAAAGGTCACGTGAACCTCAGACCCAGGATCCAATCGGAGAAAAGAGAACTCCCAAATGGGCGTGACCGCGCCACAACTGAAAAGGAGTCGCTCTGCTCTTGCGCTTCACTTCTGCTTCTTGATTTTTCTCCACTCTTCTGGATCTCTTCTCGTACGCTCTTTCCGCTCTTTTGTCTTCTCTGTACGCCGACAAGCCAACTCTTCAAAAGACTCTTAAAGAGAAGAACTTCACGCAACTTCCAAGGGACGCGTTGTGTCAGTTAGCAGTGCAATACTGAAACTACAGAGTAACGTTGAGAAATTGTCAGTAATCTTTTCTTTGTTTTATTTGTGTTCGTGTTTGTAGCTCAATCCAAGTTTAATTTTACGACTGATCAAAGCAGGTGAAACTTAATTTGGCCAGAATAAAGGACACCGCTGGGACAGAAAAAAAATTCGTAAAATAAGTATAAGCTAATTAATTTGTAAACCAGCTTTGGAAGAAACTTTATCCTGACGCCCTTCTATCGGGAAGGAAAATTCCAGCCAGGCCAGCAGCTCTCTGTGAAGGGAATCCCCGACTGACTTCACACCGTCTAAACGCCGGCTGACTCATCCTGGAGGGACTTTCCCCGCTAATCAGCCTAACTTCAGCCGTGACAAGTCAAACACCAGAAGAACAGAGCGAAAATCTGCTGGACACGTCGGCTGTGATCATAACCAAAAGAAGAAAAAGTAAGCTAAATTCCTCATTTTCAGAGCTGAAAACGAATTAAACCTCTTGGTAAAATTATACCCTAATTAAATCATCTAGCAACACCTCATTCACAAGTGATATAGCCTAGCCAATTACTAAATTCGAACCGGTTTCACCTGCGTTGATGCCGTGAGATTTTGATGATTGTGCTATGTTTATCAACCTATTATCTTTCTTTTTAATAAAGTGTTTCCATTATTTGAAATAATAATGTGTGGGGTTTGTTCTTTGAGAGTCTGAAAATCCTGAAGAACTCACGTAGCGGTGACAGTATTTCCCTCTCTAATTAATTGTTAATATTTTTGTCATTTAAGTCAGTAATAATAATAATTATTACTATTATAAGTTATAATCACCATTAAGCATAACTAGCTCGAACACTGTTACTCCGCTACATGGTGGTCATACTGGTTCTAGCATTGTCTAGCAACATGATTATGCATTTCATGCTGGTCTAATAACTTGGGTAGCCTGGATATACTGATTCAGCAGTTTAGTTATGCTATTTTTCCAATCATGCTCGTCTTAAAACTTGGTCATTGTGGCAATTTTGTTTACAGCTTGGTTATGTTAGTTAGATTAGTTTTGTCTTGATTATACTGGCCAAGATAGTCTTCAAACATGGTTATGATAATAATATTGGTTTGTTAGCTAAGATATGCAGGTTTTACTAGCTTGGTTATACTGCTAATATTAGCCTGCTAGCTTGGTGATCATACTGATCATGTTTATGTACCCAATTAATAATGGTAGTCATACTGTACTACCCTCTAGGTTAGTCATGCTCCTTGACTGACTAAATAATTAAATTGGAGTCAAAATATCCAATTCTGTACAATTGCCAAACTGATGGGTTTTTTTTGGCTTGTTAGTAGGGATGTTGTCACAACTGGGTGGACTGACAGGTGGACCCAAATGCAACAACAGATTTATTTAAACAAAAGAAATATCAAAGAACCAAGGAGGGTACGGATGAAGAAATGTGGGTTCGCTCAGCAAGGAGCAGGCAGGACTCAAAATAACTTTTTCCGTGATAATTTATTCAAACGTAGCACACGTGATGACGTCACAATAAAAGAGGCACCCGAAAAGAAATGAAAAGAAAAGAAAAGAAAAAGAGCGCGTTAGAACTAAACAGACATAGTTTGTCCATACTGCAGTTCCCTCTACCTTCACTTGGCTACTGCAGCCAAATCCCCCTACTTTTGGGAACTTAGCCCCACCCCTCTCTTAATTGGACTAACCCAACTCTGGCAAAGCGGTAAGAAAGTTGCTCACAGGAAGATATATATTCCCTTCAATATAACCATTAACAGATATCCCCCGCACATCTCATTCCAGCTTCACTGGTAAGTGTTTATCTATGTACATAGTTTGTTAATAGGTTTACTTATTTGCTTTTTCCCTTTCACAGGTTCCTGAATCCAGCTTTTCCCTCCCCCTCTCTATACCTCACCGTGGGCCCTTCGGCTAGCACAAAGAGAGACAGGAAATTCGCTGCCATTCCCCTAGGAAACACAAGGTAAGTAATAATACCAATATACATTCCTTAATGTATATTCCAGTCTTGGTGATGGGTCCAATTCACTGACCTCATCACAATATGGAAGAATTATTTTGACATCGAGCACATGATCTGCACTGTGTCTAATGGAAAAGAGGCTTTTTGTCAGGTACTGTATGACACAATGTTTCAGATAGGACTGCCTGGAATAACTACAATACTTGAGTATTCCCCACCAAGTTTGGTAGATTCTTGAAAATTTAATTTCTAATAACTTGGGTAGCCTGGATATACTGATTCAGCAGTTTAGTTATGCTATTTTTCCAATCATGCTCGTCTTAAAACTTGGTCATTGTGGCAATTTTGTTTACAGCTTGGTTATGTTAGTTAGATTAGTTTTGTCTTGATTATACTGGCCAAGATTAGAAACACAAGGTAAGTAATAATACCAATATACATTCCTTAATGTATATTCCAGTCTTGGTGATGGGTCCAATTCACTGACCTCATCACAATATGGAAGAATTATTTTGACATCGAGCACATGATCTGCACTGTGTCTAATGGAAAAGAGGCTTTTTGTCAGGTACTGTATGACACAATGTTTAAAATAGGACTGCCTGGAATAACTACAATACTTGAGTATTCCCCACCAAGTTTGGTAGATTCTTGAAAATTTAGAGGCTTTGGGGGCTTTGGGAGCTGCCTTCTCTCTGCTCTTCCTTCTGTACCTCTGGCCTGAGGGCAGAAGTGTGAACAGTCCATGCTTGGGGTGTATGGGGTCTTTAAGGATGGAGGCAACCCTCCTGCGGACTCTCTGGTGGTAGATGAGTCCTGGTTATCTTCTCAACAGTCTTCACCACTCTCTGCAAGTGTTTTCGGTCCATCACAGTCATGCTGCCATACCACACTGTGATACAGCTTGTCAGGAGGCTCTCGATGACACATCTATAAAAATTTCAGAGAATTCTGGGTGATATCCCAAATTTTCTCAGCCTCCTCAGGAAACACAACGGCTGCTGAGCCTTTTTGACCAGCTGCATGGTGTTCAATGTCCATGCGAAGTCCTCACTGATGTGGACGCCCAGGTATTTAAAGCTGCTCACCCTCTCTACTTCAAGCTCCCGAATGAACAGTGGCTGATGAGTTCTTTTCTTTTTCCTCATGTCCACTATCAGCTCCTTCGTCTTGTCTGTGTTCTGGGTGAGGTTGTTGTCCTCACACCATGCTACCTGCCTGGTCACCTCCCTCCTGTAGGCCCCTTCTTCTCCATCAGTGATGCGTCCTATCACTGTAGTGTCATCTGCGAACTTGAGGATGATATTGTCCTTGTGATAGGCGACACAGTCATGAGTGAACAGGGTGTAGAGTATGGGGCTGAGGACACATCCCTGTGGAACCCCAGTGTAGGTGGTGATACTGGCTGAAGTCCTGTTGCCAACCCTGACGGCCTGCCAGTCAGGAAGTCCAAAAGCCAATGGCAGAGGGTGGGGTGCAGGTCGAGTGTGGACAGTTTGTGGGTAAGTTTGTGAGGGATGACGGCGGAACTATAGTCCACAAAGGGAGTCTTTATTTTCCAGGTGAGAGAGAGAATAGTGGAGGGCAATCCAAGGTGGATCTGTTGGCACGGTAGGCAGGGGGTCCAGGGTATCCGGTATACAGTGCTGGATGTGGGTCAGCACCACTCTCTCAAAGCACTTCATAATGATCGTCATAATGATAGTCATTCAGGCAGGTCGGGGTGGGGGTGGGGGTTCTTGGGAAGGAGGATGATGGTTGTGGTTTTGTAGCAGGTTGAAACGATGCTCTGGCTGAGGGACAGGTTGAAAATGGAGGTGAGAACATCAGCTAACTCGTTGGCACATGCTCTGAGGACTCGCCCCGGAATGTTGTCTGGTCCTGCCGTTTTACGAATGTTAATCCTTCTCAGAGCTCTGCATACCTGGCCTGATGATACTGAAGGTGGGGAGGAGAGGGCTTGTAAGGACTGGGTGTGTGCATGCCTCTCAGTGCTGCTGCTGGAGGTCTCGACGCGAGTGTAGAAGATGTTGAGGTAATCCATTAGGCTGTCTGTGGAGCTGATGGTGTGGGTGGTGGTCCTGTACACTGTACAAAGAAAATTGCTCCAATTGGAAACAAGTAATTCAATTTAGTTTATCCAACTTAATTTTTTAAGTTTTTTAAGGTTAACCTTAAAACATTAAGTTGGATAAACTTAACTGAATTACTTGTTACCAATTGAAGCAATTCAATAATTTTGTGTTTATCAACTATTTTCTTTTTACAGTGTAGTCTGTGATATGCACTGTAAAAAGAAAATTGCTTCAATTGGCAACATGTAGTTCAATTAAGTTTATCCAACTTAATTTTTTAAGTTTTTTAAGGTTAACCTTAAAAATTAAGTTGGATAAACTTAATTGAATTACTTGTTACCAATTGAAGCAATTCAATTAAGTTGGATCAACTATTTTCTTTTTACAGTGTGCTGCAGGCCTTGCCATATCTGCCTGGAGTCAGCAGTGGAGTAGAAGTTGTCCAGTTTCTCCCTGTACTGCCTCTTGGCTGCTGTGATGGCTTTCCTCAGTCTGTACTTTGCAGCTTTGTACTCAGTCTCATTACCTGATTTAAATGCCAGAGACTGAGCCCGCAGCATGTGTTGTACCTGACTGTTGATCCAGGGCTTCTGGTTGGGGAACCTCTTCACCTGTATGGTGGGCACGATGTTGTCCACACAAGTGCTGATGTAACCAGACACGTGCTTGGCGTAGTCCTGTATATTGACACTATAGTCCTCTATAGTGGCTGCAGCTTTAAACACATCCCAATCTGTTGTAGCAAAACAGTCCTGCAGAATGTCCTCAATCGCTGGCGTCCATAGTTTAACTGCTTTGGTTACAGGGTTTGTTTATTTAATTCTTTGTCTATAGGCCGGGTACAGGAATAAGATGTGGTCTGAGTGTCCAAAGTGGGGGCGGGGTGCAGCCCTGTATGCACCACGCAAGTTGCTGTATACATGATCCAGTGTGTTCTTGTCACGGGTGGGAACGTCCACATGTTGCCAATATTTGGGGAATACGGTCCGTAAGCTGCACTGGTTAAAGTCACCAGCAGTGATAAAGACGGAATCAGGATGACCCGTCTCTAACCTTCTGATGACGTCGTGGAGTTTGCAGAGCGCTGCCATAGAGTTAGCCCGCAGGGGGATGTAAACAGCGGCTAGAAACACAGCATTGAATTCCCGTAGTAGATAGTAGGGACGGAATTTTAAAACTAGGAATTCCACAAGAACAGTGCCTATAAACAGTCCACACGTCTCCACACCATGTATTGTTTACAAACACACACACACCTCCCTCTTTAGCCTTACCGGAGGCTACTGTCCCATCTCCCCGGTGCACGGAGCCAGGTGTCTGTGAGCCAGGTCTCGGTGAAAATTAGAGTGCAGCACTCTCTCATTTCCCGCTGTGTTGTAATCCTTGCTCTCAACTCGTCCAGCTTGTTGCCCAAAGAACGCACGTTAGCTAGCAGGAGGCTGGGCACCGGTGGTCGGCTGGTGCGAGCTTTTAGCCTCGCATGTAGCCCTCCCCTCTTGCCTCGCTTACGTCGCCTTCTTTGAAGCGCTCTCCTGGTGTCAGCATACTCATTCGAGGTCGGTGTCTCTGGGTTTTCCTGGCAGTAGTAGTGGTGGCAGCAGTGATGGTGGCTGTGATTGCAGTGATCACGGCAGTGGGAGGGCGCCATGTTGTGTAAGACAAATAACTAAGACAAACAAAACTAGAGATAATACAGAAAATGGGGCTAAACACAAGACTAAGAAACATAATACAGACCAAAGGGAGCTAAACACTGAACAAGGACTAACAAACAGACCATAAAGTTACAAAGAGGTACATAAAGTTACAAAGAGGTACAAACAGACCAGAGAAGTACAAAAAGGTATAAACAGACAAAACTAGCCAGGTTCAGAAAGCTATATTTACATTTATGCATTTGGCAGACGCTTTTATCCAAAGCGACTTACAAAAGAGGATCTAACATTCAAACTACAGGAAGTATATACTATATACAAGGTAATGTCCACCAAAGAAAATGTAAGCAAGGGGACTTAAACACAACAGCACAGACAAGGAACACCTGGGAAGGAAAACGGGAGGGCGGAGACAAGGGACCAAATAAAAACAAAGCGATGTGCACCAAGCACATGGAAAACAAGGAAGACAGACAACAAGAAAATAGGCCAGAGCGTGACAGATGTGTTCTGTTGAGATTCATTCCACATTTATAATCTCCATTCTGCTTGTGAGACATTTGTATGACCTGCACTGGACTTTTGTATTCTAAAAAGTCAAAAGCAAACATAGTGGCTAAGGAGTGGCTGATCAGAATGAGCTAGTGGAAAAGTAATTTCATAGTAGTTTTTTTTTCCCCAAAGCAGTCTCAGAAGGTTTACACAACTTCCATAATAATTTACCATTTTACATGACAGTTTAATCAGGAACACCTACCATAAATAGACTATATACTATACACTATATACGTACTGTAAGTTTATAATTACAGACGGTACCTCTGCTGCTCTACATCTTTTATCAGACACTCTTTCCCCACTCATTACATTGACATGACGTTCTTAATAAAGTCATCAGTGAGTGTAAACTAAAATTCAATAAGCATATAAGCATGTTATAAAGTGGCATGCAGTGGGTTTGGAGTGTCTATAACTGCAGTGGGTCTTAAATACAGTGAACCACAGTCAGCCCAGACTCTTTCCTGTAAGTTCTCACTTGTAGCAGAAAAACCCTGATGATTTTGCTCTCTGCGTGTGAGTACACAGCATTTCCTGATCCTCAACATAATATTAAAGGACCAAGTGTGAAAGCATCAAAGTTCAAAAGCGTTTACCAAAGACTGAAAGTAAAAAAAAAAATAGATTACTTTTTACCTGAAACCAACATGCTACTTTAAATCCAATGTTAAGTTTGTAAGTCAAATCCTTCTTTTAAAAAAAACAATTATATTGTGACAGATACATATATTTTAAAGTACATTAATACTAGCTTTTACACCAATCAGCCATAATGTTACTTACACCTCCTTGTTTCCAGAAACCACATTTCCAGAAAAATTATGATGCTCTGCAAAATCCATAAATTTAAATAAAAATTGTACAAAAACAATATTTCAAATGTTGAAAGTATAATATAACTAAAAATGTTTCAGACATAGTTATGAAATGTAGTTGAAAAATTATGTTTTAGTTCCCTGACCTTGTACTTTGATGAAACTAAACCAAAACTTCCAACAATAAAATTGCCTTCCACTTTAACATAATTAGACTTTTTAGTCCCTCTTGATGAGAGCATCTTGTAAATACTGTATATAAATTTTGCAAGAGAAATCCATGAAGAGTCCTAGGTGCATGGAATCAGTTTTTAATTAAAAATCTGTAGTACTGAAGCTTTGTGAGTTTTATAAGCTCAGAGATTAACAATTTATGCACCACTAGTGAGCCTGTGCAGTGTAGAAAGAGTTAACTTGAGATGCAGTGTGTATGTTAGATCAGTCAGCAGATGTCATTGTAGGTGGGCTGCAAACTAGCAAGATGTGGAACAAGTGTGAAATCTTTTCTCACTTCTGTGTGGCAAGAAAATGTTTCTCTACATCTGTCTGCTTGTCTTTTCCACCATCACTTTTTCTGGTAATGTACTAATGCATTCCTATATTTAGCCACTATTTGGTAAGCAATGTAAAATGCTTGCACACTTATTTCCTGGTTAAGCTTTGACTGTATACATTTCAGATGCCATGTAAAGTCAAATAACATATTATATTTTCCACAGGAGCAATCAAGAATGGTATTGTTGGTGGAGAAGAAGTTAAACCCCACTCCAGGCCCTACATGGTATCTCTTCAGTTTAATAAGCAACACACGTGTGGTGGGATGCTCATCAGAAGAGACTTCGTGCTGACTTCAGCTCACTGTGTAGAGTATGTACTTTTTAATACATGTTTAATGACAGAAATGTTTTTTTCTGAGTCTTTTGTCAATAGTATATCATTTTAGACTGGTTTCTTGCCATTATATAGAACAGTATTTGTGTGAAATGTGTTACTAGCTTAATGTTTTTTCACTGAACAGAAATTCAGAAGAATGTAGTAAATCAGGCATGATGCTCTCTTCTGAATGTCACGAATGAAATCCAACAAGTATCATCACTATCCAAAGAAAGACCTGTATCCAAAATATTAACTTTACAGGAAAAGGAAAAGCCATATTAAACTTTAATGAGAGTCAATATAAAAATATTTTATTAAATTTTTTCCAAGTTATTTTGGAGCTTTTCTACTCGTCCATTCATCATGAAATTATCACACAATGTGAAGGAAGGACAGCTGTGCTCTCTCTCATATATATATATATATATATATATATATATATATATATATATATATATATATCACACACACACAGAACACCAAAAGTTTTAGGCATCAGAGAATGACATTTAAAGCTATGTGTTTATTTTCTAGAAAAACAAACAAACAATACCCAACGTTAGAATAAATAACAATAAACACCATTTCAGTTCAAGAGCAGAGCAGAATACGTGTGTGTCCAAGAAAGCACAGGCTGAATACCAGCTGCTCTCTACAGGCTGAGGGAAAACAGAAGACCGTTCAAACCGACAATGTGGTACTTTATCATTTGTATTTAAAGTATACATATTTACCATTTTAATTTTATTAGAAGCATATAACCTGGAAATAAACTTTGAATAATACAAACCAGATTCCAAAAAAGTTGGGACACTAAACAAATTGTGAATAAAAACTGATTGCAATGATGTGGAGGTGCCAACATCTAATATTTTATTCAGAACAGAACACAAATCACAGATCAAAAGTTTAAACTGAGAGAATGTATCATTTTAAGGGAAAAATATGTTGTTTCAAAATTTCATGCCATCAACAAATCCCCAAAAAGTTGGGACAAGGCCATTTTTTACCACTGTGGGGCATCCCCCCTTCTTACAACACTCAGACGTCTGGGGACAGAGGAGACCAGTTTCTCAAGTTTAGAAATAGGAATGCTCTCCCGTTCATGTCTAATACAGGCCTCTAACTGTTCAATCATCTTGGGCCTTCTTTGTCGCACCTTCCTCTTTATGCGCCAAATGTTCTCTATAGGTGAAAGATCTGGACTGCAGGCTGGCCATTTTAGTACCCGGATCCTTCTCCTACGTATCCATGATGTTGTGATTGCTGCAGAATGTGGTCTGGCATTATCTTGTTGAAAAATGCAGGGTCTTCCCTGAAAGAGATGACGTCTAAATGGGAGCATATGTTGTTCTAGAACCTGAACATAGTTCTCTGCATTAATGGTGCCTTTCCAGACATGCAAGCTGCCCATGCCACAAGCACTCATGCAACCCCATACCATCAGTGATGCAGGCTTCTGAACGGAGCGTTGATAATAACTTGGGTTATCCTTGTCCTCTCTGGTCCGGATGACATGGCGTCCAGTGTTCCATAAAGAACTTCAAATCATGACTCACCTGATCACAGAACAGTCTTCCATTTTGCCACACTCCATTTTAAAAGACCCCTGGCCCAGTGCAACCGTCTGAGCTTGTGAAGCTTGCTTAGAAATGGCTTCCTCTTTGCACCGTAGAGTTTCAGCTGGCAACGGCAGATGGTGTAGTGTATATTGGTCATACACCGTGATACCTATGTGAATATATATTTGAAATATATATTTATATATTGTGTTTATAGCTTTGACCTTATTCAAACTCTTATAATTACTGATTATTTGACTAATGATAGCAATTAAAGTTTATAATTGGCTTACACAATTAAAACGTTACTAATTAGTTTGAGAATGAATAATAGTCAAGCTAAGTGAGTTCTTCAGGATTTTCAGGAATTTTAATGAACAAACTGTACACACTGTAATTTCAAATAATGAAAGTTTTTATTAATAAGAGAAAAGGTATTTAATTAACATAGCGTAACCTTGTAATCTCACGGCATCAACGCAGGGGAAACCGATTTGACTTTAAAGATAAGCTAGGCACTCTGGCTTGTGACTAAAGTGTTGCTAACTGAGGTTTAATTAATACAAAAATTTATCAAGAGACTTGATTCAATTTTCAGCTCTGGGAATGCGTAGGTTTAGCTTACTTTTTCGTCGATTCTCACCACTCGTTGTGTACAGAGGCTCTCTGAGGTCCTGGGAGTGAAGGCGTCTCACTTAGTTTCGCGGTTCTCCCGCGGAAGTTTCCAGGCTGAGTCAGCGTGGAGGTCTTTCTTCGTCGGTTGAGTCGCCTCGGGCGTACTCGGAGCGTGATGACGCAGGCGGCAGGATCCTCTCTTTGGCTTACTGTCCTGAGCAGAAGGGTCCAACCATATGGAAGTTTTGGACGAAAAGTTTCGCTAGTTACTGCAGATCCAGAACTGAAAATCGATTCAATAGACTTGCTTATTCTACAACTTTCTTCTATCTCGGCGGTGTTTCTTACTCTGGCCACGAATAAGTTTCACCTGCTTTGATCAGTCGTGAGATTAAACTTAGATTGGGCGATAAAACAAACACGATTAAAAGAAAAGAGATATTCAAATCACTCGACGTATTAGTAAGGCTTCATACTCTAGCTAATTCAAGACGTCTCTTGTGAGCTTTGGTGAAGTCTTTTAAGGTTCTTCTTTGTTTTCGTTCGTCGGCGTGAAGAGGAGAAAGCGTCTTGCTTGGAGAGGTTTAGAGCTTGAAGAGATGAAACAAAGAGAACGCGTGCAGGCGTTCAGAGCGGAAACGAAGTTAAGAGTCAGAGAGACAAAGAGTTGAGCTGAGTTGAGCTTCCGATCTTCTGAGCTGAACTGCTGAGCTGCACTGCACGGGCGAACGACTCTCTGAACTGCGCTCTCAACTTCTTCCTGTTGCGAACTGTGTTGTTCTCTCAACTCTGTGTGTGCCGAGCTGAACTTCTTTTCAAAGCCAGCGCGGTCACGCCCTATTGGGAGGTGTCTTTTCTTTGATTGGGTGGCGAGTCCGAGGCTCACGTGATCGACTTCATGAGACAGGAAAGGGGGAAGGCTGAATCAGAGATTTAAGCGATAAGTAATAGAAATTTCGCGTATTGAAATTTCTTATACATGTTAGTAATATACAACAATGAGCGTCCTGAATTATTAATATCAACCATTTACATAAGATTTCATCTTGGGTACGTTGTGTTTACGTCCCATTCACAATATCATTTTAGAAGTATTAATTCGTTTTTCTAATCAGAGACAGAAACTTCCTTTCATGATAAAAACAGTAATACACATCATTTCATAAAAAAGGTGGACGTTCATCGTAGGACACAGAGAGTAACATTCATACATATTGCATAAACATACTTATTAAAATTTCATTACGTCCATTATGCATTTAGACGGCCTTAGGCGAGACATGATTTCGCAAACGTCCGCCTGGGGTCGCTGTTGGTCCATGCCGTTGGTTCGGTGTGGATGAGTCAACGGGGGTTCAAACCGAGGTCACCCCTTCTAACCATCTGCTGATTCCCGTGGGAGATAACGAGAGACATTGAGGTGCCACTTCATCATAAAACGGGATTATAACTCCCCTCTTTGTTTGAGGTTCCTGTTTCTTAGAAGCATTATAAACTTGTTATCTTTACTTCCTGAAGAGAGGAAGGGGGCCGGGGGCCAGGTGTCGCTGGAAAGTGTCCCGCTCCCGTCTTTGATGTTAGATCTCATGTGCGTGCGTGTGTGTGGGGGGCTGCAGGGTCTTTGTCCCCCCCGCGGTTTGTGGAATGTTACTTCTGTCGCAGACACACACACAATCCTGTGGAATGTTGGACTCGGGACCAGACGAAGGTCCTGGTCAGAGTGAAAAAGTTTTAATTCAAAACTTTTCATTTCTTTATTTCTTCATTTTGATTTCTTCATCTCGTTATCCGGTCCATACTCCACTACAGATGGCATGGTGGATTGTGTTCACTGACAATGCTTTCTAGAAGTATTCCTGAGCCCATTTTGTTATTTCTTTGAGAGTGGCATTCCTGTTTTCCTGCAGTGACGTTTAAGGGCCCAGAGATCACGAGCATCCAGTAGAGTTTTACGGCCTTGACCCTTACGCACAGCAATTGTTCCAGATTCTCTAAATCTTTTGATGATGTTAGGCACGGTTGATGATGATAACCTAAAAGTCTTTTACGCCAGGTAACACCATTCTGATATTGCTGCACTAACTTTCTGCGCAGCAATTGTAGAATTGGTGATCCTCTTACCATCTTGGCTTCAGAGAGACACTGACATGCTGAGAAGCTCTTTTTATACCCAATCATGTTGTCAAGTGACCTAATTAGTGTTAATTGGTCTTCCAGCTGTTCGTTATATGCTCAGTTTCCTTTTTCCAGCAACTTATTGCTACTTGTCCCTACTTTTTTGGGATTTGTTGACACTGAAATTTTGAATCAACATATTTTTCCTTTAAAATGTTACATTTACTCAGATTAAACTTTTGATCTGTCATCTATGTTCTATTACGAATAAAATATTGACATTTGCCATCTCCACATCATTGCATTCAGTTTTTATTCACAATTTTTTTAGTGTCCCAACTTTTATTTCCGGTTTGTAACTAGGTTTATGTTATACATGGAAAAAAGATCTTCTAAAAGATTCTTTAAAATCTACAGTGCTTTCTTTTATTTAAAAAGCACACCCGTCTTTACAAGAATTTTCTGCACATGTACCACCCCGTGTGTGTGTGTGTGTCTGGTTGTATGAAGCCCTTTGGTGGACTGATGCCCTGTCAGGAGGGAGGGCCTGCCTCCAGGGATCTGGATTCATTACGACTTTAAGCGGGGTGAAATGTTTCCAGAAGATGCATGAATGGCACAGAAAACCATTTACTGTAATTTGTAAATAAATAAAGGTGCACTTTCTTTCTCTAAGTGTGAACAGGTTACATTACTCTTTGAGTCTTACGCTTGCTTTCCCAAAAGCATTATAGCTCAAATGCATCATACTGAACTTTTTTTTATTCGATACTAACACAAATATGCTTTTGGGAAACTGGGCCAGTATAGGTCGGTTATTCAATCTGCACTAAAACGGTTCTTCTATTGTTATGGTGTCAAGCTTGTTACAATAGAAGACGCTTCTATATGGAACCATCTACAGCACATTCTCCATCAATCGGAAGAACCCCTTTACAATGAAAAGAACCCTTTAATCATGCAAAAGGTTCTTCAAATGTTCAGGATTCTATATAATACCCTTTCCTTTAATAAAGAACATTTGTAGAAAAATCATTTTAAAGTGTGTAGAATAAGTAAAACTGCTGATACATGTGCTCCTACAGTGCTTGTGGACTGTCAGGGAAAAAACGTCTAGAAGCTGTGCTGGGAGCTCATAATATCAGTCAAAAAGAGCAGAGCCAGCAGAGAATCCAAGTGAAGAAGTGGATTAAGCATCCCTCATATCAGGAGTGCCAGAACAACTGGAGCTTTGACATCATGTTACTGAAGGTATAACCCTCTGCTTTTGCTGGTGCTTCTGATAATTCTGTGCCCTTTCTCAGCTCTCAGATGTGTCAATCTGTTACAGCTGAAGACTAAAGCCAAGATAACCAAGGCTGTGAACTTGATTGCGCTTCCTGAGGAGAATGACAATATTCCTGCCAATCAGAAGTGCTCTATAGCAGGCTGGGGCATGACTGTGCCGGACAAACATCGAGCATCTAACGTTCTGAAAGAGGTCACACTAAAATTACAGTTTTCATTTGAATGCAAGAATATATGGAAGGATTACTTCGATTCCAAGCGCATGATCTGCAGTGTGTCGGACGGGAAAAGGGCTTTTTGTCAGGTACTGGCCTGTTACAGAGTAAATTACACTCTAAGGTTTTTTTTTTTTTTTTAAATTAGCTTTTGAAATGTATTGTATTAACAAAAATATACCAGCCCTGCTTAAAATCTGACCAAGTTTCTCCAAATTGTTAAAATATGATTTTTATTAGTCAGTTCTGCCTCTGCAGCGCCCCCTGGTTCAATTCTGCTATATGTGCGGATGACATATCATCATCCCAAAGTTGGATGGCACCTCACATTCTGTAATCTTTCAAAACATTTTACTATCTCCATATGATACCCACCCCTGCTGCCCTCATAAATTCAGGCTAAGCATAGGAGGCTAGAATGAGGGAGTATTTAGGCTAGTTTGGGTTGTTTGTTCTACGAATCTTCCCTCCCATTTTTTTTTTTTTAGCATTTTTCAAAATTGAACTTGGGGTGGAGTTATCTGAGTGGCGAGGAGTTTTGGGTATTTTTTCCCCAATACATAAATACCTAGCGTTACATGAGCCAAATATGACTGGCCTCCATCTGTTTCTCTCTCTCTCTCTCTCTTTTTTCCAGGGTGATTCTGGGAGTCCTCTTATTTGTGACAATAAGCCTCAGGGAATGGCTGCATACACAGCCAGTGGAAACTGTGCAAACCGGAAGTTCCCAGAGGTATATGTTAAAATAGGCTACTTCATTTCATGGATAAAGAAAGTAATCAGTTCCAGATGAGTATTATTTGTTTGCACACCTGTAAAAATGGCATATTGCTTTTAACATGTTCACACCCTGAACATGTTTTGTTCGCTGCTGGGTACTTCAGAGTTTCAGTTCTCTAATCATTTATCTCAGAATACATTTCAATGTCAGTTAAGTAAATCTGTATTTTAAAGTGATGAATACAGTGCTATTTTTTCATAAAGATTTCTTTATTCCTCTTTGATGTTGCCTCAACACCAATGTATACGTAAGTACAGTCTTGTTAGTTTGCTAATATAGCAAATTGCAAATTTATGAAATAGCATAAATCACATATTTCATAAAAATAAAAAGTGAAAAAGTAAGCTGGTTCATATTCATCTGTTTGACAAACACATGTGTGAATGGATGCCTTTGTTTAAGGTTTAAAACTTTAGGAAGACTTTAGGAAACACAAACATATATTGGTTTGATACTTCATTTTTAAGGTTACAAGCTTGCTTTAATGGTACCATACATAAACTTTCTATCACTGGTTCATTAAGGAAGTTTTTTCACAGACACTCTCAGACAAACTTGCAGTAGTGGTAAATATCTGAAAATAAGATCTGGGATAAGCCACATGCCTGTGTGTTGTTTGCACATATTCAGTCATAGTGAAGACTCTTGAAGTTGAAGCGCTTCCTGTCTGTGAAACCTGTCATCTACAACAAAACCACACCACACCACAAGAACATTAGACAATAGTAATACAAACAAATAAACAGCTTACTGTATCAATGGGATAAATATAAACACTTTTTAATGCTTTTTCATGAACTTATAGAAGCAGCTAAATTCAGTGTGCTATACATACAGCAGATACATTTTGGACCATGTGCAGCACCCAGAATGTTACTTAGATATCGTATATGTAAAGCTTGAGTACCACACAGTAAACCAACATCAGGATATGCTCTCACCTGACTGGGGTCCCTGGTGAAGTATCTCTTTTCTATAACCTAAAGAAAGAGATCACACAAACAGCACACTAAAATGAACAGAACACCAAAGCACTCAATATAGGCCAACCTTAGCATCCAGTGTACTGGGTTAAAGTGAACTTATTTTGGCCACAAACATTCAGCTGAACACACACAGCCTGTATTATCTCCACAGAAGAACATGAATTGAAAAGCAACACTCTTAAGCATCAGCTATAGAGGTATAAACCACAATGCCCTGGGTAGCACAGTAATGAAACTGTATTATCTGGAATGATGGTGCACCAGTGCACAGTTGTGTGTTCCCTTAAAAGTATGAATTGTTCATTTAATTGTGTGTCCAGATGCTTTTATATCTTGTCACTGAAAAACTAGTAACTTTACAGAAGAAGGGGAAAAAAAGCTTCTTTACATTCAATAGAAGTCAATGCAAATACATTTTATACCAAGGAGCATTTCTATTGGTTTATTCACCATAAAGAATTCACAAATATATATATATATATATATATATATATATATATATATATATATATATATATTTTTTTTTTTAATATGGTTTTATATCAACCATAACATTATGACCACATCCTTGTTTCTACAATCACTGTCCATTCTCTCAGCTGCACTGACCACTCAGGAACACTTTTTTGTTCTACAATAACTGAATTGAACTTTATACATTGTTTGCCCCCTTTCACCCTGTTCTTCAATGATTAAGACCTCCACAGGACCACCACAGAGCAGGTATGATTTGGGTGGTGAATCATTCTATGCCTCGCAGTGGCACTCTTGTGGTGATGTGTCAGTATGTGTTGTACTGGAGTGGATCAGACACCTTTTTTTACCCCTCAGTGTCACCGCTGGACTGAGAATAGTCTACCAACCAAAAATATTCAAACATCAGAGTCCTGTATCCACTGATGAAGGACTACAGGAAGTCCAACACTACTACAACACTAGCTACTCTCTCTGACTTTACATCTACAAGGTGGACCAACGTCCACAGACAATGTGTGTCTAACAGAGTGGACAGTAAGTGGACACGGTGTTTAAGACTCTGATGGTTTAATATTTTTGGTCGGTGTACTATTCTCAGTCCAGCGGTGACACTAAGGGGTTAAAAAAAAAGGTGTCTAACCCACTCCAGCAGAACACACACTAACACCACTGCAGTGTCACTGCAGCACTGTGAAGGATGCACCACCTAAATCATACCTTCTCTGCGGTTGTCCTGGCCATTGAAGAACATGGTAAAACAGGGAAAATTAATATACAGAGCAACAAATAGACTGCATGGTCTGTAATTATAAATCTACAAAATGCTCTGGTATTTTCCAAATTTTGCTTGAAACAATTTAGCTACTGGTCTATGAACTCTGCGGCTGGCAGTAACATGAGATTTATAACAATGTAAAGTATCTTACTTTGTCAAAGAACCTGCTCAGTTTCACAGCATTAGATGATCCGGCAGCAAAATATCGTGGGTTTGTGCAGTCCTAAATGTGAGACAAGGGTAAGAGAAACCCCTCATTATCACAACATATTAATGGCATGAAAAATAAAAACAGGTAACACAATACTAGTTGTTTAACTTTGTTGAAAAAACTTGTTACAATTATAATATGCTACACAAAAGGCTGTAGACACCTAATATGGGTACGATGAAGGGTAGTTATAGGATGTTTGTCCCCTTTGTTACAGTAGCAGCTTCTACTGTTCTAAAAAGGCTTTAAACTACATAAGGGAACACAGGTCTGCAGAATTTATTGCATTCAGCCACAAAAACACTACTTAGGATTTGGTACTGGTGCTTAATGTTTAGTTCTTAACAATAAGCACCATTTTAACTCAAGTATTGGCAGGAGCTCCACTGCTTCTCAGCTTAATGCTGGGGGACTTTATACCCCTCTAGCACACATTTGTGCACACATGGTGACCTTAGAATCATGTGGAAGCTGCTAGAGTGGCCCATTCTACTGAGAGTGTTTTTCTGTGGAGATAGTATCAATTGAAATGCCTGTGTAAGCTGATGTGATAATTACTCATAAGGTGAGGTGTCTACAAATTTTGGATGTGTAGTGTAATTCTTATTAAATAGTCTTTTATATTTTAGTCATTCCCTTACTATCTAACAGACTGTGTGAATCACCCACCAGATTGATCTCCTCTGCATTAAAATCTTCAGATAGGAAGGCTGTACGTGTCAGTACGTCATTCCGCTTGTTTTCAGGGATCTGATCATATTTGGTGCCAATAATCAGGAGAGGGACGGGATTCTCTGCAAATTGCTCTCTGTCATAATCCCTGTGCCCACAGGAATAAAGTCTCGCGTTACTTCTTGTCTGTTCATAAGATTGCCAGTTATAAATCTACTTAGCCAAATACAAAGTAATTTCACCTGCTAGTGTAATAATTTAACACTCTCAGTGTTAAGTTAACACTAAAAGTGTTGATTTAACACTGGTGAATTTACTGTGTACTTGAACTACTTTGAACACTTGTTGTCAAATACACAATTTGTTTCCTAGGTACCAAAAAATGCACCAAAAAAACCTTTCACTGTTGCAGGAATATTTCCAAAGTCCGAATAAAATCTCGTGAATCTTGTGAGTTGAAGCAAGATCATGTCATGTCAGTTGTTCAATGTGAATTGGTCAGGAGAGCTGTTTTAACAACCCTCTTAAATCTTTGATCATGCAAATAGTGACATAGACATGGTTAATAAATACATTATTAAATTGTATTAAATGTAAAAAAGCCGCATATATTTGAACATATGTTCATATGAGGCTGATTATTTAAATAAAGCATGATCTACGAACGCGCACTTCATGCTCAGCACTCCTACCTTGCACATCCAAATATAATGGAACATATGTAAAAGCAGCTGTATTTGATGAAGTGTTACTGAGAATGTGGAAGTGGCGGTCACTAATAAAATTGACGGTGTGGGTGAATTAGTGATCCTAACCCTACACTGTGCAAAAAAAACTAAACAAAAAAGTATTGTACATGTACACTATCGGACACTAAAGGCACAAACAGTGTAAATGTACCTTTAAAAGGTACAGAAATTGTTTTAAAGTAGAGTTTTGTTCCCCAAAGGTATATTCCATCCCCTTCTGCAGAAGGAGAGATGAATATCTGTAAGCATTTGTTAAAGTACTGTGTAAAATAAAATAATGTCCAAAGTAAAAGTCCTGGAGATTAAATGGGCCAAAGTCTTCTAGAGTACGGTTAACACTAAGGACTCGTTAGTGGCATTTTCAACTAAATTTTGTGTAGTTGTATTTCATACTAGTTTAACATATTGGGATAAAATATATATTTCATACATACATAAAATATAAAACAATTTCTATAAGTTAATATATATATATATATATATATATATATATATATATATATATATATATATTCAGGTATTCCCACACATTTAGTTTATTTCTTCCTAACAGATAAGAAACTGCAGATAAAGTATGTAAATTAACTGTTCGTTTATGTGCATGCATATGTTCTAGAGGATGCTACTTCTAATGCATGTATTTTCACTTAGGAAAATAAAGGTTATTTGTAGGTTTACAGTTACTAACTAGCCCAACTGCCATAACTAATTTAATCAACTGCTTAGACTGAACATTTAAGGAGGTAGGGCTAATATCTGTAATCGCATCTGTAGAGTGCACTGAAGTTGTAATAATAGCATAGGATGGAAAATACTGAAAATGAAGCAATAATATTTTGTTGTAGAGTCTTCTCCAAATTTATTGTAAACAGTGGCCATTTTTAAAAAATAAATGTGTACTTTTTTCACTTTTGAACACGAACTTAAGAGGCCTTACCCATTGGACACGATGACCCCTGTAGGAGAAGAATCTTTATTTAATGCCTCCATTGACCAGCGATACAGATTCTGTGAGGATTTTTTGTTGGTCAGATCATGGACTAGAATAATGCCTGTAAAAAAAATTATAATAATAATAATAAATAAAAAAAAAACAAAACAAAAAAAAAACCCAGTGACCAATAAAGTTTAGGTGGAGAAAAACATTTTTAATACAGTCACGTGTCTGATTCATTTGTAACTGCAGTGCTGAGAATAATTCATCACTCGAGTTGGGAGTCTTGACCATTACAGAACTTGGTAAAACAGAGCAGCAGATAGACTAGAGTGTGTAACTGTAGAATTGCACATGCTCTTATTTGGAAGGTTAGATGACGAAATGTAGTAGAATAACTGTAGAATATCAATAATATATTTACAGACCCATTTCAAAAAATTAGAATATCATGGAAAATTTATTTCCATAATTCCATTCAAAAAGTTAAACTTTTACAGAATACAGATTCAGGGCCCATAATTTAAACGAGCTCAAGTATTTATTTGTTTATTTTAACTTTATTATGGAAATTAATCAACATTTCCATGATATTCAAATTTTTTGGAATGGGTCTGTGTATAATATATATACAGAGGTTGGACAATGAAACTGAAACAATGAAGCCCCACCCCACATTTAAAAAAAAAAAAAAAAAATTATATATATATATATATATATATATATATATATATATATATATATATATATATATATATATATATATATACACACACACAGGGGTTGGACAAAGAAACTGAAACACCTGGTTTTAGACCACAATAATTTATTAGTATGGTGTAGGGCCAATACAGCATCAGTTCGTCTTGGGAATGACATATACAAGTCCTGCACAGTGGTCAGAGGGATTTTAAGCCATTCTTCTTGCAGGATAGTGGCCAGGTCACTACGTGATGCTGGTGGAGGAAAACGTTTCCTGACTCGCTCCTCCAAAACACCCCAAAGTGGCTCAATAATATTTAGATCTGGTGACTGTGCAGGCCATGGGAGATGTTCTACTTCACTTTCAAGTTCATCAAACCAATCTTTCACCAGTCTTGCTGTGTGTATTGGTGCATTGTCATCCTGATACACGGCACCGCCTTCAGGATACAATGTCTTACAATATGGTCTTACTGGTGCAATGTGCAATTAATGAAGATTGGCCACCAGGCTGGTCCAATTTAGCCATGAAACCTCCCACACTAAAATGACAGGTGTTTCAGTTTCATTGTCTAAACCAGGGGTGGGCAATCTTATCCGCAAAGGGCCGGTGTGGCTGCTGGATTTAAGTCCATTCAGGCTCAAGCACACCTGATTTCACTCCTTTAATTAGTTGGCTTGAGTAAAACAAATGATCATGTGACCTCCTGGTTGGTTGGAATAAAAACCAGCAGCCACACCGGCCCTTTGCGGATAAGATTGCCCACCCCTGGTCTAAACCCTGTATATTCACACACACGTTATTTTGGCCATGCAAGCTATAATTACAGTTTTAATGCTACATTTCTAAGAAAAATTTTATTTCTAAAATAGTAAAAAGTAAAATATTCTCCTGTTCCCTGTGCAGGACATGGAAAAGTATTTTCAAGTGTTGATACATTTATATATAACTGTATATACAGCTTAGATACATTACCATTAACTGAATTGTAGAAAACTGCTCTGGTACTTTTAACACTACTGGCACTTCCAACAGACCCTCCAACATCCCACAGTTCGATGTAATAGGTCTTCTCCTCTGGTGTGCCCTCTTTATAGTCATGAATCTGCAAGGAAAAATCAGTTATTCAAATCTCTATGCATTTAACGTTATAGAACTATTCGTGGCTTTGTGATGTCTGGGTCAATCTTGTTCTTGACTCTAAAATAAGATTTTACATTTTAAAAATTAATTTAGCATTATTTTTTAACTCATTAAGGTTCAAGGAAGAAGGTGTACTGTCTTTTCTATGCTTTTAACAAAAGAAACCACTTTACATCTATTTCTTTGCAACATGTTTTTGGATTATTTAATTTCCACTTAGCAATCTTCTTTTGCAGGTTCGCACTCATCTGTTAATTTTTGTTCACAGAGAAATAGTTTGCCCTATATCTGCTTAACTCCACTGTATCCTACACATATATTTACCTATATCTACTGTTCTGAGAAAGATTTAGACTAGCGGAAGACATTTCTGTGAGGATATTGGGAATTTGAGAAACACAAGATTATGCACTGATGTTTGACAATTAGTTCTGGATCAAAAACACCATTCAAAATCCTCCCAAACGTGGAATATCATTACAGAGAACACAGCTCCAATGCTACACAGCATATTTTTGTGGGGCTTTAGACCCCTCTAGCTGATGTTTGGTGTTGTGCACTGTGACCATTTTCTCATTTTATTTCATGGTTTCCTATAGAGATTATACTAACAGTGTGTGTATAGTTTAAAGTCTGTGTCGACAGTATGAGCATTAAATGGTAATGGCTGTCAAAATAAAGCCACATAAACCGTATTTCGTGTATTTTATACACCATGTATCAGTCTTACCCTAACGTCCACAGAG
Organism: Hoplias malabaricus; assembly: GCF_029633855.1. Lineage (NCBI taxonomy): Eukaryota > Metazoa > Chordata > Actinopteri > Characiformes > Erythrinidae > Hoplias > Hoplias malabaricus. The sequence continues at coordinate 19,585,424 of NC_089811.1, read as the reverse complement.
CAGCCCACTGTCCACGAAGGATTCCCCAACACTTGGTTTTGGCATAACAGATGAACTAAAGAGGATTTTCCAACGCCTGTGAACACATTATACCATAAGAAAAAATGAACTTCGAAAACCTCTACACAGGAATAAGTGAAACGTTGAATGAAATGTCATCAAAATAAAGATAGGTAAGCTGGTTAGCCAAAGGGTATTCAGAGCTAGCGTTAGCAGCTAACAGAGAATGGTTTGACGCCGTTCGGGAGAATTAAGAAGAACGCGATATGTCCAAAACCTAAAACCGACTTATAGATAATTTAACGCCTCTTACCAGAATCTCCTAAAACCAACACCTTAACCCTGTCGAGGGATGCCATTATTCCATCGTCACCAGCAACAAAGCAAGTTTACTAAGGATTACACATTGTCAACATTTAAATTAAACCACAAACACCACCGTCAACCGCTAGAGGCGCCCGCGAGAAAGTCATCGCTGAATAGGGATGAATAATGCTAAACAGCTAAAACGTACATTAAACGTGATTTAGGCGTTTTTATTGGAAATGTACTATAATTTTGGAAAGTAAACTGAAATGTTTCACTAAGTTATTAATATTCACCTACCATATTGTTGGTTATCTTTAACCTTAGAGAGGTTTTTGACCGAAAATGAAATTATGAATTGTATTATTAGTTATAATTTATTTTCTGTGTTAATTTTCTTGTATTTCGCTTTGTATATTGATAATTTATTTCAGACTTTGTATTAACATGCACAGAATGACAATGCTATTAATATTTATTTATTTTGTAATAAAAATAAAAAAGAATATAAATAAAGCTGGAAATTTTTTGGATTAAAGGCGTTTAACGTTGAAAATAGTTCATACTTTTGGGACAAAACGTCTGCATTTAAGTGCATGATAATCATTATGGTGGTGGTGAATAATTTAGAGAGTGGATGTTCTTTTCAAGCTTCTAAAAATCTCTGGTAGTACATACAAAATAAAGGTATTTCTAACAGAAATTCTGCGTAAAATAAAGGTTGAATTATGTGAAGAATTTAAGCATTTATTTCAGATGGCATTTTAACAATATTATTAAAACGCTTTATTGAGCTTTGCACCGCTTAATTCAACAATACAAAGCAGATACATACATTTATTATTATTAGCGGTTGTGATTTTCTTCTTTTAATTGTTGTTGATATTTCTAGTTATTAATAATATTTTTAATGAATAGTAGTACATGGGGCTAATTTAAGCCCTTCTTGTCTGTGGTGCATCTAGGGGCTTTTATCCCTGTCAAAACCTTTGAGACGATTGGAGGCGTGTCCATGGATAGAACAGGAAGGGGTCACTACAGATAGCACACAGAAAGCCGGTGTGTGTTTTGCTCAGTTCTGAGAGAAAGCGAGCTGAATGTCGGCGAGAGCGATGAGGCTGTGGAGTGTGTGCTGTGTGCTGTTTTGTGTAATCGCGGCGGTGCTGGCGGGGTGAGTGGAGCAGAGTTTTCCTCAGTGTTTGTGCGAGTGCAGCGAGTATCAGAGCTGTTCCACATGTTCCTCTGTGATTGGTCTGCGCCTCTCCACTGACTTTACGCGTGTAATATACCCGAGTCTTGCGAGAAGGAGTTTTTACACAGAGTTTAGCAGATTCTAATAAACACACGTGCGAATATACGCCTTTAGCCTTAAACCATTAAATAAACGGTTGACTTGTCTTTGGCCTGTCTTCAGTGCTGTTGGATTTAGATTTCAGTGTCAAAGGCATGGCACGTTACTTTTAAAAATGTTAGATCACTACAGTTGCATACTGTGTGTGTTTTTGTAAATGATATGATGATGATATAAATCTAAAGATTAACGTATGTCTATTTGCTGACTGCTTTTCATTTGTAAATGAGGGTGTATGCTAATGTAACTACAAAGCACTGCTAAATGCTACCTCCAATGCTTATTAACTCATGGTTTCAAGACTTGTTAAACCGGTATGGAGAACTACATTTGTCCTAATGTTACTCCTGTGCAGTGATTTTCACTGAGCACAGCGTGAAAACAGTTTCCTCTCATTTCAGGAGGGATTTCTATAAGATCCTTGGGGTCAGTAGATCAGCTTCTGTCAAAGACATAAAGAAAGCCTACAGAAAGTTGGCCCTACAACTTCATCCTGACCGAAACCCCGATGACCCTAATGCCCAGGACAAGTTTGCAGATCTGGGAGCAGCTTACGAGGTGTGTGCTCTTTCTGGAATATGACCTAAATATGTGTATAAAAGCTATGCAGTTAATATTGATGTACATGGCATTCTAAGCTTAATCGCAGTATTTTCACTACATTCTTCATATAATTAAACTGAATAAAGTGTAAATGTTCCGCAACAGAATCTGGGGCAGAGTGGTGCATTTTGTGTCGCTGCACATAAAATACTCATCGGTTTATATGACAGGCTTCTTTCCGTTGTTGGGGAAACAGTGGATGATGCTGATTGGCGGAGAAAAACGTGTGGCCTCCTTTGATTGGTTCACGTTATGCGTTCTACAAAAACCGACGTGGATCTTCAGCGGAAGTTGTTTAAGGTCCCTAGGCTGAGGCTAAAGGTGCTCGATATTCCCTATGTAGCGCACTACTTATGCCTACAAACAGAGACCCCTGCGTCCAGAAATAGTACATAATCTCTTATTAGGGATTCAGGCACGTGTGCAGAATTCTCCACTGGACATAGACTCTGTTTATTGGTGGAAAGCAACATTTCACAATAGACATAGTGCACTACATAGGAGATAGGGAACAATTTGAGTTTCACCCTGCGTAACTGAAGACAAATGAATCCAGTATTCTGTCAATAAAGCAAGCACATACACACAAAACAGCATTTGTTTTCAAAATGATATATTTCCATCCATTATCTGTAACCGCTTATCCAATTTAGAGTCGCGGGGGTCCAGAGCCTACCTGGAATCATCGGGCGCAAGGCGGGAATACACCCTGGAGGGGACGCCAGTCCTTCACAGGGCAACACAGACACACACACATTCACTCACACCTACGGACACTTTCGAGTCGCCAATCCACCTTGCAACGTGTGTTTTTGGACTGTGGGAGGAAACCGGAGCACCCGGAGGAAACCCACGCAGACACGGGGAGAACACACCAACTCCTCACAGACCCGGAGCGGGAATCGAACCCACAACCTCCAGGCCCCTGGAGCTGTGTGACTGCGACACTACCTGCTGCGCCACCGTGCCGCCCTTATGATATATTTTATTTATTTAAAGTAATTATGGACCATTCCTTTTTTTTTCAACTTATTGTTAAATGTTCATGCAATGTACCGCACCTGACATTTATACACGTGATGTAGAAAAATAACATTTAAATAAAATATCAAATTTGGTTTTAGGACAGGTTTTGTTTTACACCATATGGATGTACAAAATGAATATAAACATTTACACCAGAGCTAGGATTTTATTCTAAATGATCTAACTTGATATAATGAGAAATAACTACATTCTCAAGCTATGGTATGTATAAAACAACTAAGTAAAACAATCTTTGTTGACCTCAGGTGCTCTCGGATGAGGAGAAAAGGAAACAATATGACACTTATGGAGAGGAAGGGTTGAAGGAAGGCCATCACAGTTCACATGGTGATATATTCTCCAGGTAAGCATTGAAATATCATCCATTAAGATTCATTTTTTTTTCTATTTTTTTAATCTGATGGTCAAGAATGGGGAATTTATATTTTTAGTCCTACAGGTTTAGCCAAGGATTGAGTGTCCATAATAAATATACAGAACACTTCTGTATGCTAGTCAGCCAGACAGCAATTCATGTTTTCATTTAGGATTTTTCTAAACAAAAAAATCTTCAGAATTATGTTGCAGATATTCATTCATGATTTCCTCACTTATGCTTTGTCTGTCAGCCATTTGTAGCATGGTCGAAACAGCCCTCAATTAAGTAACTGTTCTAATAAATGTTTTATACTTGAATATGAACAAGTATGTATTATAGCTAGAGTTGTCCCTTTTCTGTGGAAAACTGTGGGAACAGATAATGAAAATATTACAGAAGATATGCAATGTAAAGAAATATAAATAAATACATAAATATTTGCTAAAAGACCCAAGATGTTTTAATGGGATCCATTTCAAAAACAAAAAATAAACAATATAAGCTTAAGAAGAATCATTATTTTTCATGCGTATATATTACTTTAAAAATTTGGATTTGAGAGGCAGAGTAGTGCTGCAAGTACAGTTTGTGCCTCAAAGCTCTAGGGCCTCGAGATCCTAGAGTTGGAACCCATCCCTAAACCTAGCCTCAGGTCATTAAGTGAGAGGAGAAGGTGTGTTTTCCTTGAGTGCTACATATGGTTTCCAGTCAAAAAACACACGTTCATAGGTCAACTGGCTAGGTGAAACTGTCGAAGATTAAGACCCTGATTAGGACCAAGTAGTTACAGAAGATGAATGAAAAATTTTAAATGTAATTAAATGAACAGAAATGAACATGAAACTATGGTGAACACATTCTTTTAAGTGTCATTGATATTGCGTTTGTTTTTACTGGATCTTCTGTTAGGTAGATGTTAATTGATTAAGCCACTGTTCTTACATAAGCATGGACTCTACTGAATCAAATCAAATTTATTTATATAGCGCCTTTTACAACTGACGTTGTCACAAAGCAGCTTCACATAATTTCAGAACAGAACATTTAAATCAAAGCCCAAAGTGAGCAAGCCGAAGGTGACAGTGGCAAGGAAAAACTCCCTCGAGGCTGGAGGAAGAAACCTTGGGAGGAACCAAGACTTGGGAGGGACCCATCCTCCTCTGACCAAACTATAGATTGAATTTTAAATGATCACCAATTAAGTGTCATTATGCTACATTAATAATAATAATAATAATAATAATAATAATAGTGACATCAATCTTGGGGCATAATAATAGTGCATCAGATTGGAAGAATCAGTCAGTGTTGCTAATCTGAAGTATCCTCTTGTGCTGATGTTACTGATATTACAGATTTTGTTGCACCTATAGTGAGTTGCTACTCTGCTTCCATGTAGTAGCTGGAAATAGTTATATTTTTGTCAAAAGAGCCATCAATTAATCTCTCTATGTGAAACCTTAGTTGAAGAAAGGTGGCCATGGAGTTAAAGCAGCAGTCTGAAAAGAGCTGTTGTGAACTGTGGGTTGTTAATAGCTTCAAATTATAAAAATATATTAACAATGTTAAAAGAATAGGATGTTATATTAATAGTTTGGTGCATTACCACACATTTACCTTTTTACCACATAACTTTATACATACACTTCTGAAATAGTTTTATTTCATATTATTATTATTATTCTTATTTGCTTTATGATAATTTTAGTATTAAGTTATACCACTGCCAAATTGTGTACGCTAAAACTTCCAGTGCCTTTGTACACGGTATACATGACTGTCCTGACATGTGCCTTTTTATAATTGTTGCAGCTTCTTTGGAGACTTCGGGTTTATGTTCGGTGGAAACAGGCAGCAACAAGACCGGAACATTCCCAGAGGAAATGACATTATTCTGGATCTTGAAGTTACACTGGAGGAGGTTTATTCTGGAAATTTTGTGGAGGTCAGATTAAATTAAAATAATAACTGGACATGTTGTGATTTATTTATTTATAATTATATATATGTATGTGTATGTCTAACTACAAAATGCAGTATCTTATTGATATGGTTTTGTTTTATTTGCCAAATATACCTTCTGGCTACTTTCAACTTGTTATTCCTTTTTAAACCAAATATTACCATACTATATAATTTATACAATAATATACCATATTATTGTATGAATTATGTACCATATAGCTTATGTATTCCAAAATATTTTATTTGGAAATGAAATATGCTTTGATTAAAACATGGCCCAAGGTTTATTAACACCTACTTATCCAAATTTATTTTACTAAAACAAATGGTGTTAGCAACAAATGTATTTCCTTTTGCTCAAATGACAACTTCTACATTTCTTGGCTGGCTTAATATTTAACTAGTTAGTTGGAATATTTCTGTAATATTTTGATGGCAGCTAGCAATAACAGCATTAGTGAGGTTGCTCATCACTCCAGAGAATGCCACTGTGGAGAAAATCCACTGCTTCACAACCCAAAACCTTATATATTGCGTATGTTTAATTTAGGCTCATGTGTGGCTGCCGCAGAGTGTCATGTTTAATATCATGCTTTGATATGGAGAAAATAATCTTTGAAACATTTGTTTCACAGTGGGTGCACCTTAAAATACGTGAAAGCACAAATAAGGGGTGCTTACAAATATTTTTTTCATTATGTATGTGGTAGTATAAGAATATTAAGTGTGCAAAATCACGCTTGTCACAGAGATGAGTTTGAGTATTTGAAATAAACATTGTTGTTAACCAAATTGCCATCTGGTCATTGCTGATTAATTCTGAAGCCAAATTCTACTAAGTTTTTCTCAAGGAACATTTCAGTTGGTTTTTAGTTAATAATTGGGTAACAGTTTTTAAATTAGTATTGCCTTCATTTATTTTATGTACATAAACATATACATGTTTCTTCATGTTACAGTAGGGAAGACATTAAAAGCACTGATTTATGTCCTGTGGGTGTGGGTGGGACTATGTCAGCTTTGTATGTGGGTTTTTTTTTTCTCCCCTCCCCTCCTCCTTCCCCTCTCTCCCCATTTACCTCATATATCGTCTACCTTTCTCATGAAGGTTGTTAGAAACAAGCCAGTTGCTAAAGAGGCTCCAGGCAAAAGAAAATGTAACTGCCGACAGGAAATGAGAACTACACAGCTCGGACCAGGCCGCTTCCAGATGACTCAGGAAATGGTCTGTGACGAATGTCCAAATATTAAGTAAGTCTTACTTCCACCTTAAGCCAGTGATATTCAGGAGATTTAATACGCCTATTAAAAAGCATTGATGATCTTTTCAGGCTTGTAAATGAGGAGAGGACACTAGAGGTGGAGATTGAGCAGGGAGTGAGGGATGAGATGGAATATCCCTTCATTGGTGAAGGTATTGTGACTGTACAGAAACACTGATGTTTCTTTTCATATGTAGTGAAGTTTCACACTTAAATAACTTGAGTTATTGATGTGTAGAATAAAGGCTACGTTTTTTTTTCTTTACTCAGGTGAACCGCACATCGACGGAGAACCTGGAGATCTTCGCTTCCGTATCAAAGTGTTAAAGTAAGTAAGGATGGAGTGTTGCAACTATTACAGATTGTGAGTTGGAATGTGGGTAACCTATGTAGAGGAAATTGTATTCGAAAAATTTGTCAATTTACTCAAAGCAAACACATATGGCACAAAATCACAAATCTGACTTCCTAAAATTAAACAATTCAATAATTTTAATTAATGACTTTTTTGACCAAGTAAATGTTAAAAATTATGGAATGACACATTATTGAGAGAAATATTTTGGAATCTCTTTGTAATGATAATTTCTACAATAAATACAGGCTACGTCTAAAATTGCAAATTAGTCAGGTGTTGAAAGAGTGTGCATAAACAATATCTATCTGTTGGACTTGGCTAATGTAAATAAGTCCCCAGCAAGAGAGCTGTTAAAAGTATGGAAGGAATTGTAAAACTCCTTCAGGAAGGACATCCAACACCAGTTGTTGCCAGCCCTGATGTAGGTATAAACAAAATGGTAAAGTTATAAAAGTAAAACATACAGGAAGACCAAGGAAGATGTCTAAGCATTAAGACAGAAATCTCAATGCATTATGCATTGAAAATAGAAATTAATTTTAATAAATTTGATTGAAAATTGATGGTCCATGACAATGCTCCACACTGCAAATTTGATCTTTCAGCATCTATTAAAGAAAGCTAGAACCAGTTAGATTTAGAATATTTTTCATTAGTGAGGTCTGTGCATCAAACAATTCAAGCCCGAAGAGGAGCAAAAATAATTTACTTAGTTATTTGAAAGGATGTTTGAATACATAATTTTTACCTCAAATTTGATTAATTTCATAAACGTTTCTACTGATTTATCTGGAAAATAATTATGCCATTTATTATAATAATTTAACTGAATTTGTTTGAGGTATCTTTCACAAAGTCAGAAGGTTAATTACATTTTGTATCATTGCTGTGATATGTTTATTTGCTATAAAGTAAAAGGTGTTAATGTCTTCTGGCAAAAATTATGGAATCACCTCTTAGTTCAGATACTTTTGTGAAGAATCAAGTATGATAAAGCCATTCATGCCAAATTGTCAGTCAGAAGTCACATCAGTAAGTTATATCACTTACTATAAATACTATATATAATGCATCCATAGTAAGTGTAATTTTCTTTCTGTATTTCTGACAGTGATTGTTTACAGCTTTAAGAGTAAACCAAGTGAACTTGCCATTTGTATAAACATTAGGGCCATGCCATATTGCATCGCTCACAATAATATTGTGATAATTTTTAAAATGATAATAGTGATATTCTGACTTGTTTACCCATACATAATATGGCATACGTTCTTTACATGAGTCATTTAGCCACAGATATATGATAGACTTCAAAGATTGAGAAGCACTTTATTTATTCATGTTTCTGTGAAAAAAAAAGAAATTATTTCTAGAAAAAATGTTTGTATTGTGACATTTATATTAGATCAGTTTATGAGCAATAACCCTGTGAAGGTGCAAGATTTCATTCCACCAAAGCAACAGAACACATGCACCAATACTGACGCTTGTTTCAGATGTGTTGGAAATAATGTGTTTATGAGATAAGTGCACAACAAACCCTGACAAAATCATAATTATTACTGGGAAACCATTTTTTTTAAATAAACTTCATCTTGAGGCATCATTACAAAGTAGTAGGGGCCAGTGAATATGTAAACAATGATTTAATAATTTAGCAGCCACACACACTGAAATATGGCTGGTACATGAATAAATACACCAAACCTAGACAGGATGGGACTTCCCTGGTTTAGGGGTACACAAATGTTCAATATGTAAGATATATATTTAAAATTATTAATTGAATTATATATTTCTTTTAAATTATTGATATTTGTTGGCTACAACAAGGTGTTGATTTTCTGTTGTCCTCTTTTGGAAATGTTGCATAGAGAAATAGCTGTTTACTGATTGACTGTTTATTTTATATTCTAGGCATCCAATTTTTGAGCGCAGAGGTGATGATCTATACACAAACGTCACCATCACTCTGGTAGAAGCTCTGGTTGGTTTTGAAATGCACATTACACATTTGGACAGTCACAAGGCAAGTTTCACTATCACAATTCAGAGTCTTTACTATTATTCCAAGTGTTCTGGTGCTAGATGTTGCCAAAAACATAAGCTGTGCTGCACTTGTAGATTTCTAACTGCATTTCTTTGCCTTGTACATGTACTGAGCAATGACAAAGTTGAATCTATCTGTATCTCTTTCTCTCTATCTCTCCTGATTTTGCAGGTTCATATTGTTAGAGATAAAATAACCAAGCCTGGAGCCCGCATCTGGAAGAAAGGAGAAGGACTTCCCAACTTTGACAACAACAATATCCGTGGATCACTAATAATCACATTTGATGTAGATTTCCCCAAGGAGCAGCTTGATGACCAACAGAAAGATGGTATGGGAAAGCAAGAAATTGTGGGAAACAGAGTTTTCTGTGATATCATTAAACAAGTACATATTTAACCACGTCCCATTACCTACACTTGCTCACTCTCAGCCTTAGTTTGTACGTGCTTTTTTTAGGTGTGAGAGATTGTAGTGTGTCCAGTTTTCTTCATTTTCTCCCACAAAGCTTCTTAAGGGCACCCCTGAGTATTTACTGCACCTTTCTCACAAGTGACTCACACCACATTTGTATGAAGAATATCACCCACAGAGAAGCCACTGTGGTTTTGTGAGGTTTCATGTATAAACCAAATAGAAAATGGCCAGGAAAATGGAAAAAAAAGAAACTTTAGTTGGAATCGGTTTCTTTTTCTTTGTCAGATTTGAGGAGAAATGATTTTGAGTGTTCAGAAGGCCATGAACTCTGAGATTATGTGGAAAACACTGTTGGTTTATCTTACTGATGTTAGTTTTTCTCAACTGCTAGGACACTAAACCTCATTCTTGGAGTAAAATTGTCAACCAGCAAAATGTATTTATCAAGTAAATCACTCTTTTCACAAAACTTTAAACAAAAATCACCTAGTTGGAAACAGGTTTCAGGTCTGATGCAGCCGTTTTGCAAAACTCTAAACACATTGTCACTGACATGTACACATTTTGTAAGTTAATGCACTTTGATCCTAAATGGCACACACACATTCACAAGCCACAACTTAAACACACAACAGGTTAAAACTCTGAACACATCATTGATTAGCATGGCCATGATTGATGCAAAGCAGTGTGTGCAACCTATAAGCAGAATCACAGTGGGCTTCATAATCAGGACATACAGAGAAGAAAGCAGGTACAGTATTCTGTGTTTGGTACTTGAATGGTCCAACAGATTAATGCAGTGAAATACAGCAACAGTGTATTATTGAACACAATATAGCATACGTTTTGAAGGGATCTGCTATGCAAGCAGATATGGATAAAACAAGCCTTTAAATTACCATTTGGGCACAACTTGCTAAGACTGGATTTTCAGTTGATATTAAATACTGTAAATGCAAATTAATTTATTTATTGATATACACTGAGCCTTGCACCCAATTATTCCAGGTAGGCTCTGGACCCACCGTGACCTTGAATTGGATAAGCGGTTACAGATAATGGATGGATATACACTAAAGGATCACTGGATTGGGAACACCTACCTTTTATTTACATTAATTTTCCATTTTATCAGCTCCCCACAGTTATTTTCAGTCCAAGCTTTAAAAACTCTAGCAGCACTGCTGTGTCTGATCCACCTTTACCAGCACAACACAAAATAACACACCACCATCACGTCAGTGCACTGAGAATGACCACCACCCAAACCATACCTGACCTGTGGGGGTCCTGACCATTGAAGAACAGGGTGAAATGGGGATAAGAATGTATGCAGAGGAACTACACCCTGTAATTGTAGAATTACAAAGTGCTCCTGTGGACAGTGAAGCTAAGAAAATGAATGTAGATACAAGTTAGGCATTCCGAATCCTCTCTTTTTCATAAAAGCAAGAGGGCAGGGTTTTATAATGTTGTTTAAAGACTGCTATGTGGTGTTTATGCATTGTCTGGCTTCGTGTGTCCTCTGACAGCAGTGTTTGGTTTGGTTTTATACAAAGGTGCATTTATTATTTTGAGTTTGATTTTTGCAAAACAAGTCAAAGGTTTAGTGAATGTAATTTGAAGTTTGGGTTTAGCGTTTACTGTTTAGAGAAAAGGAGCAGAGAGGAAAAGTGTTTGATCAATTCAGAGAAACTGTAAATGAGAAGTAACTGGGTCATGTGGTAATTTACACTCCTGTTCACACTGACATTATCATGAACATTTGTAATTAAAAGAATGGCTTAGGGCAGGGCTTTTGTGTGTGAGCGAGTCACTAGTCAATCCTATAATGTTTGTTGCTTTAAAATCCTTTATTTTCTTGTTTCTGTTTAGTGGTAGCTACAATGCATTCATTCATTCATGCAGTCTCTTTCTGTTTCTGTGTGCAGGTATAAGGCAGCTGTTGAAGCAGACTCCATTTCAGAAGGTTTATAATGGACTACAAGGATACTGACACACCAGCCAGCAAAATCAGGACTGATTCAACTTTGCCGTTCCTTACACCACACACAAAGACACCCACAGACACGCACAGAGAAACAAGCATCGGGCGGTTATTTTTTTCTCTCAGACTGTACTCAGGTCGACTCTGTGTGGTTTTTATTTCTGATTTGGATCTTTTTTTTTCCTGTTTGTGTTGAATTCAGCAATTTTATGAAAAGCATTTCTTGTCTAAATTATTTTTTTCATTTTTAGAAAAGATTTTCAATGCCTTTCTGATTACAGAGTGTGATTAGCGCATTACAATTTCTGTGAACACTTAATTGATTTTCTATGTTGGTCAACTGTTACCAAGTTCTGGACTGCAACAACAGAGGGAAATTAGAGATGCTAAAGCTTAATATCAGAGGACACTCAGAAAAAATATTGTCTCTGTACTGTTCATCTTAAAGGTGGAATTTTCATGGTTTACATGAATGTATGATTTGTAGGCTTAGACCTAATTGTTACCCCTTGCTTTCTATTTTCTGTGAAACTCATTTTTTGTCTTACCTTTCTATTCCCACTTTTACACTTGGTCTTATCCTCAAGAAGAATTTACATAGTTGTGGGGATTAGACTGATTCAGCTGGGGATTTTTAACATGTCGGATATCACCACCCCTTCTGAGACGCTTCTGATGTTGGAATCTCTGTGTCACCTGTACAGTCACCTGCTTGAACAAGCTGGCATGACTTCATCTGTGAGAAAGGGACTCGTGCACTAAAATTGTCCAGGTGCCCAATGGAATGAAAGTGTGTGTGAAAGTTTGTGATTTTCAAATTATGACCTCAATTAAAACTTTCTAATGGTGTTTCAAACTGGCCTCTTTGAAAACATTCACTGAATGCATACAGTTCTGTTTCATAGTTCACATGTTCACTTCAGGCTAAGTTTATGATGTTAATTACACTGCACAGATATGCAGTGATTAGGCCATTATCCTCTGTATGAATAATGTTATTTTAAGTGCATTGTTTGTCATATTTATGCATTTTGTAGCCCTAAGTAGATTTTACATTCACAAACTGCACAAGATATAAGGTGAATATTGTGAAAATTTTTATATTTTTTATTTATTCACTGATAACAGTGTGTATCTGAATGCACAATCCTAACCACTGTACAATATGTACATGGCAAATCTCAGCTTGTGTACATACTGTATAACACTCCATTTACAATGAGAATCAGTTGGATGTTGAATAGGACAGCAGCTGGCACTGGAGGTATTGTTGCTACCACACAGCTTCATGGTCCTAGGGTCCTTGGTTTAATCCTGGGTCACTGTTGGGGGTTTGATGTGTTGTCCCCAGGTGTGCACAGGTTTCCTTTGGGAGTTCCCACAATCCAAAAACATGATAGTACGTGGACTGGCTGTGCAAAAGTGTACACATGTGGGTGAGTGTGTGGTGCCCTGTGATGGACTGGCACCCTGTCTACAATGTGAACCTGCCTTGTGCCCAGAGATTCTGGGTAGGCTTCAGACCCACCACAACCCAGATTTGGAACAGAATGTTTGTCTGTGAAGCACAGAGCTCTAAGGGTTTTTCTTTAAAAGGACAGTAGTTTTCATAAATGGAGCTTTTCCATGTTATTTCCTAACAACTAGTGATGTAGATGTAGTAACCTTGTAGATGTAGTAACCGAGTGAGAATCCTGTTCTATGGAGTAAAAAGTTGTTCATTCATACAAAGCAGTTGCAGATTCTTCATCTCATGGGAATTTCATTTATATGGGGAAATTAAAAATAAATAGTCTTTCATTACTACTGTTAGCTACTTTTTTGGTTGTATAAGGGACTGATTGCTCATTTAAATGTGCTACATAAGGGAACTGAACTACATTTAATAGGTCAAGCAAGGTAAAAGGAGAGCCATTCTTGCCAGACAGAGACAAAGACACTGGTATGATTCACATTTTCCCCACCTTAAAATGTATCACAGTGTGATCTGAACATGTCTAAAAGAGATTTTAGACAAAGACAATGGGACCCTTTATTGCAAAATCTGCACTGAAAACACACAACAAATAAAAAAAAAACATTGTAGAATGAGACGCAAAGGTTTTTTCTACAGCAAATAATATAAACATGACTAGAAGAAAATGAACCTCTAAAAACGTACAGTAATGATGGTACATTATTTTCAAGATACAAACAGTGTAAATGTACTTTTAAAAGTTCAGGAGTGGTTTAAATTCCTGTTTTGTTACCTAAAGGTACATTACGGTCTCCTCTCCATAAGGAGAGGTGAATATTTTAAAGATTTCATTATAGAACCCTTTGAAATAAAAGAACATAAGTCCTGGAGATGAAATGTGGTGTATTAACTCAACGTGACTTTAAAACCTAAAAATATTATAGAATATGTTTATGTTCCCTAACTAAAGGTACTGAATGTGCACTTATGAGGGATTGTATTCTCCAGTAGAGGGCAGCAACTAACCACAGTTTAATGATAAATTAAGGACGCTATTCGAAGGCATTCACAATTGAAACTCGCTTTAAACTCAAACAGACTCGTCTTTCAACTTAAAACAAATAAGAATAAATTTGATGTTTGTCTGTCACGTGGGATTTTTGCCCTTGACGTAATCAACGCGCCATTTCCCATGTATAATCACAGTGAAAATATTAACTTTTATCTTGGTTCAAAAGGTAAAGCACTAAAACTGGAGAAGGACGAGCAAAGTGAGAGGATTCCACAGAGACAAATTCAGCGAGGACACCAGGGACTCTTATAAAGTCATCTTTTAGCGATATAGCAAATAGATGTGCTGGCCCTGCATTGCTGCCTCAATCCATATCACCAGTCATTTTGTTTATTGTGAAAGTACATAAACCTGTGAGCAGTTTCCTAACTAAAGAACCCTTGAAGCCCACGACTAGGTGCAGGATTTGTTTACATTTTACCGGAAGCACTGCGGAAACACTCCTAACAGCACAGGAAAGCGGGTTGGAATCAAGGAAACTTATACAGTGCCCTTCACTTACGTTAATTACGTTAAACGTAAATAGTAACAAGGGTATAGGATTTGAAACAGTCCTAAACCAGTTACACTGTTCAATTAAAAAAAAACTATCACATGTTTGGCACAGTGCTACAACAACCAGAAAATGTCCCTAATATCTTATATCATTTTGTATGTTCTATTTTTGCAGCCTTGAATGAAGCAGAATTTACCAAATTATTTAAAGGGATTTAAAATCTTCCTCCATGTATATATTTTTTATTTTACTTGGAACATTTCACCAGTAAAAGTAAGCAAACAAAGTAGTCTCAAATAAACTATTGTTCTCTGAAATGTACATAATGAGATGGACAGCTGCTGTGTTCAAATGATTATGGTAATATGTATATTTTTAAGATACATAGGGAGCAGTGGCGGATGCTGGTCTTTCAAGGAGGGGAAGCTCAATTTCGGCCTACATCATAAAATGTTTCGGTTTATTTATACATAAATTCTGCCCTCCGTTCCATTTTAAGAAAATGATCTGTGACCCTGTCGTGCCAACAAGGCGTCTTTTCCAGGGACTTGACTAGTGTCCTCTCAATAGCCAGCAGAGCTAGGCTGCTTAAACGGCCTTGGCCCATGTGAAGTGTGTCCGCCTGTGCGCCCACGGATCTTTACAACAAAGGATCGCTGATTCGCTCATTTCGCTGTCAATCAAAAAGGGATTCAGCCTCAGACAGATCCTCCAATCATCAGGCAGAAGCTGAGCGTCCGGGCCAGCCGAGGCCAGGCGACTGCCCCATAGACCCCCAGAGACGCTGAGCGTCCGACGGGCGGGACAAAGCCCAGCATTTATCCAATGACTCGTCTCGTTTCGCTGCACTTCGCTGCTTCGCTACTGAACTCTGCGTCCGCACTGTTTAAATCACTGTGAAACTACGGGAATGATTGAGAGGAAAGCCGCGTCTTTACCAGTGATAAGAAGCGTGATTATTCACGTGATTATTCATTTACAAGTGATTATTCAATGACATGTACACACAATGGTATATATTTGATCACTTATTTTTTTTACATTTTAGGGGAAGCTGAGCTTCCCTTGCAGTCTCAGAGCAATCGCCGCTGATAGGGAGTTACAAAGACCCTAATTACGTGAATGATAAAGACGTTTATTGCAACTTAACTTAAAATAATAAGTGAGAAGAGAGTAAAACCTGCATGAAAATAAAATGTATAATAATTTGCATTTAGTGGGGGGAGCTAGTGTGTTTGTTTTGGGGTTGTTATGGACATGTTTCTAGCCAAAATACCCAGACGTGACATAACATCACTTCTTTTTGGTGCTATATAAGCCCCATACAAGCCAAGAGGCTGTAGGATTTTGGTGAGCTAATGATCGAGAGCTGTTGGTGTGTAAAATTGTTTCGTTACATGCTCACTAAATGAAGTGATTAAATAATTGGAATGCTATTTTTCACTTGGGTCATAGTGATTCAAAAACACTCTGTTGCTGCACCTACCTGGGAGCACTCCAACATGTCTTCAGGATCTATTTCCCCCTCCCTAGCTTCTCTCTGCTCACCTCAAACCACACTTCAAATGCAGCTCTTATATTATTCAAATCTTTTCAGAATAGATATGCCAAATGTCCTGGTTAATGTTTTTTTTTCTTAAAAGTATGCCATTCTAGTGTGATTTCATCCTTTGTCTTGTTTTGTTTTCTGTTTTGGATTCCACTAGTTCTGTGCTTATTTTTCCCAGCCATGTGTTTGATTATGTCATGCCTTTGTGTTGCCTTCATTACGCCCCTCTCACGTGTCCTATTGCTGTCCAGGTGTTTGTATTGTTTAGGCGTTTTAAGCATTTTTTCCCCCACTTTTAGTTTGTCGCTTGAGGTTTTTGCAGTTACTGATTTATTGTTTTGTTCTCGTTTCTATGTGCATTGTTTACTAAAACACCTTTGCATGTGGACCCAGCCTCTGAGTCCTGTGCTTTCAAGCCAGCCTTACAAGCTTCAGGTGTAAATAATGAACATTTATACAAAAACATTTATTCAAAATATTTTCCTTTATCCCTACTAAACAGTTATCCTTTTTTCTGCAGTTTCTGATTTTCAGTTCGTTTGATGGAGAGTAAATGACATCATGCATTGATGTTAAAATGATGGAGTATTATGTGTATAAACTGGCGACACTGCATTTTTTACCGTTTTACATTGTTTTGACTGAAAGAGAAAAACACCTATCTACATTACTGAAGTTGTTAATGATAATTAGCATTTCCTTTCAGTTAAATGTTTTGATTTGTTTCAAAATACTCTTTCATCAGAACTCCTTGACAGACTCACAACATAACACACAATGCAATTTTCTTCTGTACTCAGACATGTCTCAAACAGTATAACTGAGTGTCTCTGAAATAAATAAGTGTATTCTCTCATGAATAGGTGGGGGTTATGGAAGAGTGATGTCAAACATGGTATTGTTAGTTATTATTATTCTTTTCTGCCTTCTTGTGCATGAAAAAAGGCATCAGGCTTACTAAAGTCATGTCCTATGTAATTTATCAGAGTACATTTGAAAACTGTTACAGTTGAATAACACACACACACACACAAACACACACAAAAAAAAAAAAAACCCAGATACATCTTGCCAAATGCAATTATTTTTTATTAAGATATTTCCTGAATCTGAATTATAAAGTTGGTTAAGTCTGAAAATATGAATATGTCAACTAACACTGCTGTAACACTGCATTATACAATCCTGTACCACGGAGGCTGGACTAGACAGTGTTGATATAATTAAATTGATGTATAGTTTATGGTTGTGGTGGGTCTGGAGCCTACTCGGAATCACTGGGCGCAAGGCAGGAACATACCCTGGAGGGGGCGCCAGTCCTTCACAGGGCAACACACATTCACACCTATGGACATGTGTTTTTGGACTGTGGGAGGAAACCAGAGCACCCGGAGGAAACCCACGCAAACACAGGGAGAACACACCAACTCCTCACAGACAGTCACCCAGAACGGGACTCGAACCCACAACCTCCAGGTGCCTGGAGTTGTGTGACTGCGGCACTACCTGCTGCACCACTCACTTAATATTAGTGTATCAAATGTGTATTTATGTACAACCTTATTTTTTTTAGAAAAGGTATCTATCTATCTGAAAAATACAAAGAATTATAGTAGATATAAATATGTAAAGTCACGTAATATTTAGCTTGTATTTTGTATATATAAACAAAAATAAAATGTGATACCTGCAACACACTCAACAAAGCTGGGTCATAGTCATGTTTACCTCTGTGTTGCATCATCTTTACTTTTAATTATACGTCTTTAATAGTTTGGGAAATCAGGACACAAATTATGCAGTTCTGAATGTGGGAGTTTGTTCTTTCTTGAGACCAGAGTTCAGCTGCTTTTTGTGATCACTGTTTGAGTGGCTCTCCTCTCCATGATGTGCCATAGAAGACAATCATGCACAATCTGTGTCTGTGAAGCCAAGCTTTAGAAGCACAGTGCTGCAGTGACACTTGCATTGTGGTGGTTTGTTAGTGTGTGTTGTGCTGTATGAGTGGATCAGACACAGCAGTGCTGCTAGGGTTTTTAAATACTGTCCACTCACTATCTCCTCTGTTAGACACATCTACCTCATTGGTCTCCTTTGTAGATGTAAAGCCAAAAACAGTAGCATAGTTTGGGTTGATTGTCCTCTAGTCTTTCATCAGTGGACACAGGACACTTTTGGCTGGACATTTTAGTTAGTGGACTATTCTCAGTCCAGCAGTGACACTGAAACTCAAGCTCAAGCACTGAAACTTGTGCCAGCAGAAGGCACACAAATACACCACCACCATGCCAGAGTCACTGCAGAACTGAGAATGATCCACAATGCACATCCTACCTGTTCTTTGCTGGTGCTGTAGGGGTCCTGACCAATGGCTCAAAGGTCTTGCACATTCATCAGTGTCTCTGGCCAGAAGAGACTACTGTGAACAGTAGATAGTGAAAAACCTCAATTCTTTGGAATTATCTTTGCAGGCATGATGTGTTAAATTTAAAAAACACAATTAAGTCGGTCAGTTAAAACATTGGAAATCTCTCTGTACTTGTGTCAGTTAAATAAATGTTCAAGAGAATGAACAATTCACAAATTCCTGTTTTTATTTTCTCATCTTTTTTGGAAATTCAAAACTAGAAATTTTCTGGAAAGACAAAACTCGTTAGAGGCTCGACCAGACTCTAAATGCTCAGCACAACCTGACAATGCTACAGGAAAATGTACAGTGTTTCCTTCCATTCTGACTGAAGATGGCAAAGAGCATTTAGTGTCTGATCAAGCATGCAACCCAGCATGTAAGGAATTGCAAAAACGTTTATATTTCTGGGTTGATATCTTTTGAACCACAAGTGATATTGCACGATTGATTGTGGCAGTCAATTTCAAAGACAATTTTGGTCTTTTTTGATATGACCAACTTTCCAATGGAAAACGTGCCCTTGATCCAATAGGTGGTTTTCAAGATGGCAGCTGTTCCAGATATTGCCTAAAAGATAGGCCCCCTCACCCATTACTTGCTGGTGTATTCAGATGTCATTTTCCCTTTCGTTTCTGAAAGAAAATGGTGTCCAATGACTTTTAACTCTGTATTATTGGCTTAACAATCTTGCTTAATGCTGCTATCTCTAAATCTGATAGCAGTGCAATTCTGATATACTGACATCATAATCATGCATCTCCATTTGTATGTTGTATAGATAATTTCTGTTCAAGTGCTTTGGAAAGCTATGCCCAATGTATGACATTGCCTGTGTGTACGATGTTAGCCTCAGAACATTTGGGGGGTCTCCCTCTCGTGTCCTCAGCATCTGCGCTGAGACAGCCTCCACAAAGCACTATAGACCACAGGCCTCTCCAGTCTGCCTTTTCCACACACTAGTGTCCCCTAAGAGTTTCATCAGCTATCTCTGAATGCCCTTCAAGTTAACCTTTCACCACTGTGGTGTGCATGTGTCCCTGCACATGTGTGTGTCACTCCCTCAGTGATATTAAAACAGGGAATGAGGAATTTCCTCTGGCAATTTCAACCGCACTCCCAGTCATTATGAATATGGGTTAAACCAGTGTGGGGTGTGAGATTTTGCCTCAACTACACACAGAAGAAAAGAGCAGATGTGCATCACTTATAGAAGTGTCTTCCTGAGACGTACAGGAAATTATTCATGCAACTGACCAAGGTCAGTTAGCTGACAATTAATTTTTCACAACTAAAACTAGATGAGAATGATAAAATAATCATTTGAAGATGAGAACTATGACAAAATATTTTGGACATTTCATCAACGTATAAAAATAATAACGAAAATATGAATGACAAGTTATTTCTGACTTGAAAACAGAAAATCGCAAGATAATAAAACACTCTGTTTACTGTTGTCAGGGCCGAGCGGAATAGTAAAGAGGAGTCGACTCCCATAGAATAATTAATTCCAGTGCCTGGAAGTCACTTGTATCAACTTTAGGCTAGTGACATAGAGTTGAATCTCTTGGAGTCAACTCAGTCTTAGTTGGCAGCGTACTTTGAACTTAAAATGTTAATGTTAAATGTAAAATGTATTTGTAAAAATAAAGTTGCCATATTCCTTCTATAAATTTGGATGTTAACTTTTTTAAATGTAAAATTTTACGCTTTTTTTTAATTTAAGTTAGTAATAGTAAATCCTTGACTAAATTAGGTTAATTGTATTTTTTTTAATTATTATTATTTATTTAATGGACTAGAACTATGTTGAAATGCTTTTAGATTTTAGACTAATACATATTTTAATCTAAAGACTAAATCAAAATTAACTGCAAAAACTACCCACAGGGAGCAGGGGTGTGCACATTTTTCTATCTACATGAAGCCAAAGTGGACAAAGTCAGCAGTTTTACGCCCCTTTGTGTTCACACCACAAAGGAACTTATATTGTCAGAACACACCACATGAGTAGTGAAGAACTGGCACAAAAGCACCTTTTCTATTGAGGAGGTTTGGTATGAATACCAACATAGAGATTAATACCAACAACTAAGAGTTAGTGTCTTGATTAGTTTCCAGGTGTGTCTTGTTTGTTTGTTCTTGTATAGTTTGTGCTTTAATTTTCTGGTTGCCATTTGTTTCTATCTTGTCTAGTAAAAGCTCTCTCCTGTTTAGAGCTGTTCCTTAGACTTTCTTGTTTCAAGTTTCTTCTGTTTCTAGAGATTGTATTATATTTTTTGTCCTGTGTTTTGATTTGTCTCCTGGGAGTCTACCTTAACTTCCCCCTGTGTTAAGTAGTGTGTCTGTATCTTGAATTGCTATTTTGTCTTCCTATGGCTTTAGCCTCCTTAGTTATTTAAACTTACTTTATTTTGTTTGAAGAAAACCATTAATAGTTACTGTGTTGCAATGATTTTGAGGAGTAATGTCAGCACAGCATGAACTTTAATGAAACTTCAGCAGCTTTTTAATTTCAACACCAAATGACAGTGCTCAGTATAAAAACTTGCTAAAACATTAGTTTTAATAAACAATTTCCCTATTGTATAATTCATAATCAATAGATTATGGTTACTAAGCATAACCTGGTGATAGTATTTAATACTAATTAATACTACTTTCAGTTCATGTTTTCATTGTGGAATTTATAAAGGCTTCTGCAATGGACTGATGAATTAGATTGTAGAATCGGTGATATCTGTTCCTATAAATGACAGATATGTAAATTAATAGTAAACCATGAGTTGCAGTGGCTAACTAGGATTTTATTATGGATATGAGTCATTGTACTCACTCCCATGGAGAATTTCGACCTACCAACATGTGTTTTTGGATTGTGGGAGGAAACCACAGCACCCATGGGAGAACACACCAAACTCCTCACAGACAGACCCTAGGCTATGATTAAACCCAGGTCCCTGAGATCCTGAAACTGTGTGGCTGTGACTACCGAGCCCTCCACATATTCATTCACCCACAATCTTTCAAACACAGCACAAAAACATTTGGAAACGTGGCATAAACATCAGCCCCATTGTTTGTAATGAAATACTGAAATGTAAAATTATTTTTCAGTGGAAGACTTAACCATGCCACATTTATTTTGGAAGTGATTTGTGACGTGTCATTATAGTCTGCTCAGGCCTGAAAAGTAAGTGCATGAACACTGTAGAGGAACATTTATCTCTACCAAGGTTTCTCGTGCCTTGGCTGCAGTGTTCATTTGATCAACATCTGAGGTGTATTTCAGGCTTAGTCTTATCCAGTTCAGGGTCGCGGTGGGCCCAGAGCCTACCTGGAATCATTGGGCGCAAGGCGAGAATACACCCTGGAGGGGGCGCCAGTCCTTCACAGAGCAACACACATTTCCACCTACCAACATGTGTACCAACGCCAATCCACCTACCAACATGTGTTTTTTGGACTGTGGGAGGAAACCGGAGCACCCGGAGGAAACCCACGCAGACACAGGGAGAACACACCAAACTCTTCACAGACAGTCACCAGGAGCGGGAATCGAACACACAACCTCCAGGTCTCTGGAGCTGTGTGACTGCGACATTACCTGCTGCACCACCGTGCCACCCGATGATATAATTTAAAATGTAATTAAAAAATTAAGTTCAACAATTAAAAAAATAAATAAATGATATTACAGCTTCTACATACATCAAACCTCAGTCTGAAAATATTCT
Organism: Hoplias malabaricus; assembly: GCF_029633855.1. NCBI lineage: Eukaryota > Metazoa > Chordata > Actinopteri > Characiformes > Erythrinidae > Hoplias > Hoplias malabaricus. The sequence continues at coordinate 19,562,997 of NC_089811.1, read as the reverse complement.
ACACTTTAGGGTCAAGGTGATATTGAGTATGATAAAAAGAATCATGCTTGGGTGCATGAACCTTAGATATCACACAAGAGTAGTAGCCACATGAGGGCAATGTTGCCTACAATATTTGTTTTCCTTTATACTCAGAGCCTCACATCCTGAAGACATGTGGTACTAAGTGAAATGAACTTGGAGCTGGCTCTGCTCTGAGTGAATTGAGCCCAGGGTTCAAAGGGGCACTGGCAGGCTGTGAAGTTTAATGGCACAATCAGGGGGTTAAGCATTCCCGGCAGCACTGCTTACGCTGCCCTGGCAAGTGCTTTTGTGCTAATGGGCTCTGACTTTTAGTGTGGAAGTGTGTGTGTGTGTGTGTGTTGCAGAGAGTGAAATGAGAGCAAAAGAGAAATGGTTATTCAATGCTTAAGCCTACAAACCTTAATGTCTTTGATGGCGGGGGCTATCCAGTGATACTCTCTGAGCTGTGCCCTTTAATTAGCTTTGCACTGGTAGATTTCTTTAATTACTGAAACCTGTCAGCTTCAGGTCACACTTTCTAAACTTTAAAGGCTGGTTTTCTAGAAACGGATTAAATTTAATCTTGATTTGAAATACAGTGCCAGTGGCCGAATGTATAAGCAATTTGATTTTAGCGTCAACTTTTAGCTTAGGTTTAGGGCTTCTCCCTGATTCTGTAGTACATTCAGTAGTTATATATTGAACGACGAACACAAAATGGTTTAACGGTTCTTTTTTTCTTAGTTTCTTTTTTTTATTATTATTAGTTATATTTAATTATTATCATCCCACTATTATTATGAATTATTATGAATTATACATTTATATATTCATTTTTAAATGTATGATTATGAGGATGATTAATAATAATAATAATAATAATAATAATAATAATAATAATAATAATAATAATAATTAGCAAAAACAGAGCTAAGAACAATTTAAGTCAGGATGGATTTTTTATTAATGTTTTAATAAGTCCTTTAATTTTGGCCAAGTAGAACAGAATATATACTTTCAGGAAAAACTACCATTGTGGTGGTACCCTCAAGTACATATTCGGTATTTTTAGTCAGAGAACCTAATGGTACCATATTCTATTATAACTGTAGATTTTAAAGTTGTGTTGATTTCATACTCCCAATTTTATCTTCAGAACTATTAAACACAGTTCTGTAATGAAAGCTTACATATGTTCCTCTCTCCTTCTGGAGAAGAGAATTTAATGTACATTTAGGGACAACTGGACTTTAAAACCACTGTTCTCCCTTCAAATGTACAAAAAGCGTGAATGTACCTGTAAATGTTTTTTTTTTTTTTTTTGAGTATGATGATGCACATGGTGTACATTTCATCTGGCTAGAGGCTTTACCAGTCACATTTGTCAGCAGTTACTGTCATAACAAAAGCATATTGCCTTCCGTCATTTATCAAAACAATTCCTAAGCTCTGGGTTATTGGGTTAAAATTTCCCAACTTAAAACTTAAGTAGATCTGAAAATGCGTGCTGTTGTTATAAGTGTGCAGGTTGATATTTGCAGATTACATTCTTTTAAAGAGACACTAGGTAATATTTTGTCTTTTTGTTTCTGGGCTCCCCTACAATTGCAGAGAATAATTCACTTTTGAAGTCAAAGGGGAAGGGGTGGCTTCCTACATCCTCCTAAACTTACATATTTTCTCCATATTACAGGTAAATGGAGCATCACAAAGATTTGAAGCTATTGTTTTAAGGTAACAATTCTACCTGGTGTCTCTTTAAATTGTTAAAAATGTAAAAAAATGATTAATCACTCTGCCCTAGGAAAGAGCATAGGCTAAAAGATGATGTTGTATTATTAGTGGATTGTGGCCTGTCCTGTGCAGAGGTTTTCCACAATCTATCCACACCCTCTGTGCGGCTCTGCTCCAGAACAGGATGCATTTTTGAGTGTTGAGTGTACAAGACAGTGTGTCATTTATCCGATCCGTGTGTGGTTATCAGCGCAGCAGCAGGGGGAAGAATGCAGCTCCAAAAGAGACTTGATGGACAAATCTTGCATTTTTGTGGCAGGGAGTTTGAAGTAAACAAAAGGCAGCCCTTGTGTGGAATAATACATGTCAGCCGTGTCCCCAGCCCGCCACCACTTTGAAGATGACAGGGGGCAGCCAGTGTGCACTACACTATAGGATCCCATTGATTCAAAGGCAAAAAAAAAAATAAAAGCCTCAGCTATTTAACAGCGAATTGTGGGCTCTAATTATGGGAAGCGCGGGCAGGAAAATGCAGCTTGAGGTTTTTTCTTTTCCAGCCAGTGCCGGAGCCCTTGTGCAAGCAAGGACCATGCTGCTGTTTATTGAAATACTTTCAGGAGCTAAACATAGTCAGCTGTCATTATGGATCTTCTCTGACCTCCTCGCGACGTCTAGAGTGCACTCCCATCCTAATTTCACGCTCTAATGCGCCTCTCCATCCACATCCTCAGGAAAAGAGTGAAGCAGGAGAAGTAGGACCACCGCTCCAGGCCACCAGACTTGATTGAAAGCTTTTAGACATTTGGAGAACAAGTCATGGATACAAATCTTTCCATACAGTGTAATTTCTTATAGAGATAATACCTCAATGTGAGCATTCCTAAAGCACTTTTATGCACCTATATGTGCCCCTGTTCATAGGACAGGAATCTGCTCATCTTTAGGAGGAGGTAACACTACTACCTTCCACATGGCAGGCTAAGGTTTGATTCCCAGCTTGGGCAAGAGGACTCCTGACATTGCATTGGCCTTCTTCATTATAAAATTTAAATGGTAAATCCCTCTGTATAATAACATCTGCTAAATGCCATAAATACATATGGAAACATTCTCCAAACAGAACATCGAAAGGTCTCCTATCCTGGCATGAATTGCAATGTCACACTGGAAATCCTCACTCTCAGAACTACCCCTGATCAATATGTTTTATTTTTTTTCCCTTCCATGACAGAAGACATTGCCCCTGCATTTAGTGCACAATATGCTGAGTTAATATACTTTATTAAAAATATATATTAAAAAAAATATATATTAAAAAAATATATATTAAAAAATTAACATGCCATGGCAGTTACACAGACAAGATTTTGTCTTAATTTCCCCCAATATATACAACTCTGCATTTTAGCAGTTAATAAAATGTGCAGAAATGTGATCTCTGCCCATGAGATTTGCTCATTTTCAAAAAGAAATTCAACAAAAACATGTCTTTTAACCAGGGTCACTCAAACCTTTGTATATGACTTTATTAGCTTCAAAGTAGACATGAATAATTTGTAATAGGTGCTGAATAATGAGCCTTAAGACTCAGAAAGTGAATGGGCCCAAAACGTATGTGCATATGAAGTACAGTAAGGGGGTGTGGAGGGCAGAGGTGCTGCTGAAAGCAGCCTTTGTATGGGTTTAGGAGCCCATTCGGTGCCCGGGTCCTGTGGCGGCGGATCACAGTTAATAACTGTGCGGTCGGCTGTCAGGAGCACTTAGTCTGATGCTGGGCAGGCAGGCTGCTGCAACAGAGCTTCCTCTGCCTGAGAGGGAGAGTGTGTGTGTGTGTGTGTGTGTGTGTGTGTGTATGTATATGTGCATATGTATGTGAGCAAATGCATGCATGCAAGAACTGTGGCCTTGAAACCAAAGGGGTAGAAGCTCACGTGTTGTGGTATGAACCTTAAGTACAGAGGTGTGTTAGTGTAAGTAAAAGTAGGAGCAATCAGGGTGGAGTAAAAAGCAATTAGTCCAATTTGCAAAATGCTATCTCTAAACATCTAGAAATAAGCTTGATTTATAAGTCTGACAGATTCTAGTGTTCTAGAAAAGTCCTAATAAACAATGTTTTTGTCAGAGATTGTGAAAAAAATGTCTCTGAACGATAAGATGATGAGAAGGTGGAAGCTTATGCAGAGGTGGAATTTATTAGACAAACAGGAAATGATTAACATTAAAATCTAGAAGCTACAAATCACTGAAAGTAAAATATGAAAACATCTAAGACCTGGGTCACCAGTCGCATCCACAATAGGCCGGTGTGCTGCAGGCTTTCATTCTAGTTAAGCAGCGCACACCTGATTCAACAACTAATAATAAGAAACTACAAATAATTGCAAGAAAACTACAATGATAAAAAACTACAAATGAATGATAACACATGGGTAAAATCACAAGCCTAAAATCACATGACTAGCTAACAGTTCAGAGGTGTCACATGACTAGCTAACAGTTCAGAGGTGTGGGGAAAGCATGGACTGGGTGCATTTAGAAATCCTAAGATTTCCTACCTTTTCCTACCAATTCTCTTCCATGAACTGGAAACTGATTTTGTGATGTCATCTTGATGCCTGTCCACATACCTAAGATGAAGAAGCTGCTTAACCTTTATCTTGTGTTAGGGTCTTGACTGACCTGTTTTTAGGATTTAAATGCATACAAATACTCCATAAATCTGGAATCATAAACACATTATACACCAACAACCTACAGCTAGGTCTTCCTACAACCACTTGCGCTTCAGTTAGCGGCTTCCATCTTTGCCTCTTTCACAAAACAAGGAAAGAAAGACATGTAAGGCCAAGTCAGTTTAGAGTTTGTGTTTTGTAGAGGATACATCTCCAATTTACACTATGCAACAATGAAAAATTAAAGCCAATCCTTTTATGGATAAGGAAACCTAACAAGGTAAACAAGAGGTAAGAAACAAATTGGTTGATAATGAATTGTTTTTAGGGTATCTTATGGCTGATTTAAGACCTGTGTCAAAACGACCCATTAACATAAGAGATTGTAACAAAGCTAACACTGGAGCTGCCAGTGGAGGATATACAAACCGGATTCCAAAAAATTTGGGACACTAAACAAATTGTGAATAAAAACTGAATGCAATGATGTGGAGGTGCCAACATCTAATATTTTATTCAGAATAAAACACAAATCACAGATCAAAAGTTTAAACTGAGAGAATGTATCATTTTAAGGGAAAAAGTTTTAATTTCATGGCATCAACAAATCCCAAAAAAGTTGGGACAAGGCCATTTTTTTACCACTGTCTGGCATTCCTCCCTTCTTACAACACAGACGTCTGGGGACAGAGGAGACCAGTTTCTCAAGTTTAGAAATAGGAATGCTCTCCCATTCATGTCTAATACAGGCCTCTAACTGTTCAATCTTCTTGGGCCTTCTTTGTCGCAACTTCCTCTTTATGATGCACCAAATGTTCTCTATAGGTGAAAGATCTGGACTGCAGGCTGGCCATTTCAGTACCCGGATCCTTCTCCTACGTAGCCATGATGTTGTGATTGCTGCAGAATGTGGTCTGGCATTATCTTGTTGAAAAATGCAGGGTCTTCCCTGAAAGAGATGACGTCTAGATGGGAGCATATGTTGTTCTAGAACCTGAACATAGTTCTCTGCATTAATGGTGCCTTTCCAGACATGCAAGCTGCCCATGCCACAAGCACTCATACAACCCCATACCATCAGTGATGCAGGCTTCTGAACGGAGCGTTGATAACAACTTGGGTTATCCTTGTCCTCTCTGGTCCATAAAGAATTTCTAATCATGACCCATCTGACCACAGAACAGTCTTCCATTTTGCCACACTCCATTTTAAAAGATCCCTGGCCCAGTGCAAACGTCTGAGCTTGTGGAGCTTGCTTAGAAATGGCTTCCTTTTTGCACTGTAGCGTTTCAGCTGGCAACGGCGGATGGCATGGTGGATTGTGTTCACTGACAATGCTTTCTGGAAGTATTCCTGAGCCCATTCTGTTATTTCCTTGACAGTGGCATTCCTGTTTGAGGTGCAGTGACGTTTAAGGGCCCAGAGATCACGAGCATCCAGTAGAGTTTTACAGCCTTGACCCTTACGCACAGCAATTGTTCCAGATTCTCTGAATCTTTTGATGATGTTAGACACGGTTGATGATGATAACTTAAAAGTCTTTGCTATTTTATGCTGGGTAACACCATTCTGGAATTGCTGCACTATCTTTCTGCACAACAATGGTGGAATTGTTGATCCTCTTACCATCTTGGCTTCAGAGATACACTGACACTCTGAGAAGCTCTTTTTATACCCAATCATGTTGTCAATTGACCTAATTAGTGTTAATTGGTCTTCCAGCTGTTCGTTATATGCTCAATTTTCTTTTTCCAGCCACTTATTGCTACTTGTCTCAACTTTTTTGGGACTTGTTGAAACTGTGAAATTTTGAATCAATCATTTTTTTCATTTAAAATGTTACATTTACTCAGATTAAACTTTTGATCTGTCATCTATGTTCTATTACGAATAAAATATTGACATTTGCCATCTCCACATCATTGCATTCAATTTTTATTCACAATTTGTTTAGTGTCCCAACTTTTTTGGAACCCGGTTTGTAAAATAGTGTGCAAAACTCTAAACTGAATTATTCACTGGAATCTATTTGATTCTTGTGATTTTGTGTTTGTGAAAATACAAATTTGATTTAGCAGAGTTGAGTTTATGCAGCATGATGTCTGATGTCACAGACATAGAACCAGTGTGCGGCAATATTCAGCTAAGGTGGTGGAAGGTCAGGAGATCACTGCTTTTACTGAATTTCATGTGGTTCATGTGGTTCATGTGTTTATTTTAGTGGGAGGGGTGCAGGCGCAAGGGTAGCATTGCTGTCACAAAGCTCCAGAGTCCTGGGGTTGTGGGTTTGAGCCCTGCATTGGGTCACTACCTTGAGGTGTGTTCTCCCACAGTCCAAAATCTAGTGGCTGGACTGGCTGTGATAAAGTGTCCATAGGTGTGATTGTGTGGTGCCCTGTGATAGACTTGTGCCTAGGTTACAGCCATTCGTTCATTCATTGTCTGTAACCGCTTCAGGGTCAGCCACCAGTTCATGGTTGCGGGGGGTTCAGAGCCTACTCGGAATCAATGAGTGCAAGGCAGGAACTCATCCTGGATTGGGGCTGCCAGTCTTTCACAGGGCAGCACTCACTCACAAATTCACACCTAAGGACACTTTTGAGTTGCCAATCCACCTAATGTGTATTTTTGGACCGTGGGAGGAAACCAGAGCACCCAGAGGAAACCCACGTGGACACGGGCAGAACACACCAAACTCCTCACAGTTAGCCGCAGTGGTACTTGAACCTACAACCTCCAGGTCCCTGGAGCTGTGAGACAGCAACACTACCTGCTGCACCACTGTGCTGCCCATGGGATACAGTGTAAGTAGTACATAAGTAGTATGTGTATGCATACTTTTGATATTTGATTTTATGAACTAATTGCTTTAATGGTTTTGAGTTCTGCACACTTTAAAAGAGTGACGTCACTGCATGCAATCCCAGACAGTACAAAACATGAAGAACAATACAAAGAAATGTAACTCATAATCATAAATATGCAGCAGGTATAAGCAAAAATAATGTAGCCCTAAATATAAGCAAGTATTTAAACATTCCAAACATTATTAAGTGGATGGAATTATAGTATGTACTGGTTCTGTAAAGCAACTGTGATTAGCTTGGGGGCATTTGGGGTGGCTTAAAGAGTTAAAGAGTTAAAGGCTCAGTTCATCAGTAATCTACATCATATTTGAAAGGGATCAGCTGTCCAATTTCCCCAATTATTGTTTGTTCTTTCCATTCCCCTGTCTTCTTTCAGGGTAGTAAGGGAGAGGGAGGACAGGGGCAGTAAAAATATTTTCTGCAAACACCCTAAAGCACATGGCTACCCAAACAAACCAAACACATGACAAAAGCACAGCAAAGAACAAGATATTCCTAGGCTTTAGCCACAATTTACATATACTGAATCATGTCTATACTAAGTCACAGTCATGACTTAAAGGGGACACCTACAACTGTGGGGAAACACTGTTCTTTCTTGTTTGTTTATGTTCAGAAGCTCTGCATCTTCTGTAAGTTTCTATTTACTGTTAGAATTACCACAGAATCTCATTTGTAACTTGAGTTTAGACACGCATCACATTGTAATGGTTCGTGCTTTTCAATGTTTGGAATCTCTCTGTTGTTTAAAAACCTTTAGATGCCTCTGCTGTGAGCAGAGAGAGAGAAAGCATATCAGACAGAAACAGGGGCTTGTTGTTTTTACCCATTCACTAATACTGGACCTTCATAAACTCATTAGACCAGTTTCAAACATGCAAACAGATTATAGAGCAGCAAATGGTTATAAAACATCCTTAGAATTTTATAAAAAAGGTTTTTTTTTTATTAAAACCATGTATGTCACCTTTAATTCTCCTATTCTTTAATCTTACAAAGTCTGGGCCACAACTGAACTGAGTAGGAATCTCATTCCCATGCCTTGCTAAATCACGGCTACAACATGAATATCTCATTCAAATTTCTTTTGATGGCCACCTATTAAGTTGTGGTCTTTAATCTGCACTGCAACTCCTGATACCTTCCTAAAATCTCCCACTCAGAAAGAACTCATCAGTTTCACCAACAGTGATTTTCCACTGCATGGAATTTACTCCTGATCCCTGGTTACTTTTCTATAGTGTAGTTTTACAAGCTGCTGTTGTGAGATGTATAAAAACCAATGTGAAATTCACTGTAGCGTGGATTTTACCAGGGGTTATTTTGTGCTGGATGCGTGTGTTTCATTGTGATTGACATGTCTCTTTGGCCAGTTGGTGCTCTGCAATGTTTACACATCACGTTTAGTCCATACTTGGAACACGAGTGAGCATGCACTGAAAAACATTCCATGTGCAAGGTATGAATTGTACCTAATGGAAAAGCAGAGCAGAGCCGAGGCTGAGAATCGAATAGGTACCATGCAGTAGAATAGTGCCACAAGTGACTTCATCCAGTTAAACAAATGTATGATATTGTCTGTCTGTTTTAAGGAGTGAATTAGCTGGAAGTGCATACAGACAGGCATCCTATGTGAACTCTTGTTTCAGATATCAAGGCCATGGCCAATTAGAGCAGGATTTAGACAATGATGCACTAGTGAATATGAGGACATGGGATACAACAAGACTGTCTCCAATCAGAGGTCTACAGCAAGAGCCCACTGTGGTCCAGCTAATGGGTTAGCTGATGGTCAAAGTAAGTAGAAATGGTCATTTAATATTATTTTCATCAGATTAACAACATAAATATTATCAGGACAATTCGGTTCATATTGGAGAAAATGAAAAAAGAAAGTAAACAGTCCTAACAGGTTTAGGACCTCAAACTGAAAATGTAGAGATACATCCAGGGTTGAGTGAATGATTACACTACTGTGTCCAACATGATGAGTGTATGCTTGTTAATGACCTTGCCATTAAAAAAGCTTTGGGGACCCTATCCTTGATGACTAACATCAGTCTAAGTCAAATATGAGGTAAACACCGTTCAGTGGCATAGGAGAATGGCATTGTGTAATCTTATGGATCCATGTTTAGGAAAATAACAGTTACCCCTTTGCTTGTATGTGTAATAATTGTGGGCCCGGCTGTTCTGTTCCATGCATCTCTGGCATTTCAGAATAAATTATAACTTCCTGCTCTCATTCCTTATCCTTCACTTCTCCCCTTGCTACCCTCCTCCCTTCCTCCTTGTCCAGTTCTGGCTTGATGTTAGAGAGGCTGTCAGTCAGCAGGACTCTTGGGCTCCTGTGTCAGACTCCCAGGGGCTTCATCTCCTCAGACTTGCCCCCTACCAAATTAGAACCCAATCAGTTATCCAACCCCTCAGAGAAGGCTCCAGGCAGACCCCCAAAGCAGCAGGGCCAAGCCACCCTGTAGCCACAATTCTACTTCTACCTCTGCAAGAAAGCAGAGATCCCTTTGGCCTTGTCCTTGACAAGACCCCTCAACTCCCCTCCAGCCCCCTCTTTCCACACAGTCGTCTCAGAGATCCTGCTGAGAGAAACCAGGTGCTGTATAGCCTGCAAAAGTGTTTGGCTGCCCTCTTCAATCCTTGCGCTCTCACACCATTCTCCCTCAGTTGGGACCTTTTGAGCATGATCTTTGAGCATGATCACTTTGGTTAGTTTTCACTTATCTCTAATTGTTGGATTAGAGGGAGCCGTCAGGATTTTCAGGGTGCTGGCACCTTCGTCCACAACATCAGCTTCCTCATGGAGACAGTTCGGCTAAAGCTTTGTTCTTAGGTCAGATGTTATGATGTAATCAAGCATACTTGATTAGAGCAGGACACATTTTTTGCCGTCTGAAGAACGAAAAGCCACATGAAATCTGATTTGTTCCAGTCAGATTCAAGCCCCATTTGTAGGTGGCTTCAATTCTTTTTCAGCTGTGATCTCTGTACATGTGACTCAAGCTGACCAGTCAGGGGCAGCAATGGCCTATCAATTAAAGAAGTGGGCCTGGGACAAGAGGTTCGCCTATTTAATCACCTGGACCAGGAGGAAAAATGAGGGTGGATGGAATAAATGAAATCTCTTTCTTCTCCCTCAACCTCCACAGCTGGTGTGCCTTGATCAAGGCACCTTTCTCAGGTCACTAATAGTTGGCTGCCCACGTTCCAGGGGAATGTGAATATGATCACTGCCCGAGGAAAACCATATATCTCAATTTTCTTTATCATTTGAACACAGTACATTGCATTTTGTGAACATTTTATGATTTGTGGATGAATAGAAATGCTGCAAAATTACTTTTTCTTTCTTAACCAATAACAAACAAACAAAACAAACAAACAAACAAACAATATATATATATATATATATATATATATATATATATATATATATAAATTCATTATCTATAACTGCTTATCCAGTTCAGGGTCGCGGTGGGTCCAGAGCCTACCTGGAATCATTGGGTGCAAGGTGGGAATACACCCCAGAGGGGGCGCCAGTCCTCCACAGGGCAACACACACACACACACACACCTACCTACCTACCAATGTGTAAACAGCAAAAATAAGTCAATAGTATCCACCTCTGCCATGAGAAGAGAAAGAGAAGGAAGCCTAGCATACCGGACAGAGAGACAGTTTTTTTGGGATGAAACTGGATGAACTGGAGAGAACCCACACATACACAGGGAGAACACACCAAACTCCTCACAGACAGCCACCCAAATTAGGGCTTGAGCCCATAATCCCAGGGCATTGTGGTTGTATGACAGTGACACTACTCATTGACTACCACTCATTAGATAAATCTTACCATTGCAATTTGTTTCAACCGAATGTATTCATTCATTCATTGTCTGAAACCACTTATCCAATTCAGGGCGACACACACACTCACACAATCACACCCACAGACACTTTTTGAGTCGCAAATCCACCTACCAATGTGTGATTTTGGAACATGGGAGGAAAGGTAGTGTCGCAGTCACACAGCTCCAGGGACCTGGAGGTTGAGGGTTCGATTCCCGCTCCGGGTGACTGTCTGTGAGGAGTTGGTGTGTTCTCCCCGTGTCTGCGTGGGTTTCCTCCGGGTGCTCCGGTTTCCTCCCACAGTCCAAAAACACACGTTGGTAGGTGGATTGGCGACTCAAAAGTGTCAGTAGATGTGAATGTGTGTGTGTCTGTGTTGCCCTGTGAAGGACTGGCGCCCCCTCTAGGGTTTATTCCCGCCTTGCGCCCAATAATTCCAGGTAGGCTCTGGACCCACCGCGACCCTGAATTGGATAAGCGGTTACAGATATATTATACAGATAGATTATTATATAGATATAATAATAATATATTAAATATATCTGTGAAGTCATGTTATCTTACAAAATGATCACTAATTCTGGAATTATGGGGGACCCATATAATTATTGGGCTGTTCCTTGGAGAGTAATTTCCTTGAGGAAATTATGCCTAGGCACAACCTACACATTTCTGCTACAAATGAAATCACCTACCATTTATGATCAACTCAGAAATTGTGTGAGTGTAAAAAAAACCTCAGGGCTAATTATAATACACAGGTGTGTAATAATATATGGTAGAAAGATGAAGAAAACAAAACAAAGAAAAAATAGGGGAAAAAATTATGTTTCTGTTCCTTTGTAAAAGATAAAGAAACAACAGGACACCTAATAAACATGCAAGAGCTAGTACAGCACCAAACCTGCCAGTATCAGATAAACAGTACTTTAAAATTTACATCTAAACCATCAGAGAAAATCATGCCTTAATCTAGTTTCAGTTCTGAAAACCTCCACATGTTATTGCACTTATTTACACAGCTATAGAGAAGCTGCGACTGCAAAAAAAAAAAAAAAAAAAAAAAAAATAGGAAGTATAAAATGACTATTAAACAAAGAAGCTCCTGATGTTCTCAGAAAAATGGAATGTCCACTCCGGAACCAGGATCTCAACATCACTGAATGTGTTTGGGATTGTGTGCTTGGATTACAAGAAGCAGAAAATGAGAAGCACAAACATCTTCCATGACTGATCTCCAAAAAGTGTGGAAAAATACCACTGTGAATTCCATTGAGAAATGGAGAATAATGGGCGTTTGCTGTACCCAAAATACTGACAGGCAAAAGTACTATAAGTCATCCAAAATGTGAGTTGTATTGAATTTTTATTTAAGCCCATGGACTTTTTTGGCTTAAAATAGTGGTAATTTAAACTGTGAAATCTATTTTAATCTTTTTCTTTTTAATAAAATTCAGAAGATGTTTCCTTATCATTTGCTAGCTCTCCTGTCTGTTTGTGTGCTGGAAACCGGTTGAATGTTTTTACAAAGCCCGAGTGGATGAAAATTATTTAAAACAGAGATGAGGATATTGCTCTATTCTTGCTCTTAAGGTGTGTAATATTGACTTATTTTTGCTGTTTTAGATCACTTAACGTGAAAATGTCTCCAAATTCGGGAGACGGATAACCGCATTAATGAATGTGCAACAAAACTAAACAACTCAATTTACAAAAGAGTTTTTGTGGTCATTCAAACAGTGAATAAAAACTTACAAACAAGTTGAACTTCAGTCATGTACAAACAACATTCATTTTTCTTTTTGAACATACCATTCCACCTTAAAAGATGTGGAGATCCTGAACGTAAACAACCAGAGAGAACTACAGTTAGATGTAACCTTAAAGCTTGACCAATGAAAACTGATGCACCACCGAGAGGACAATGGAAATAATATAGATGTGTATTCTTTAACATATACACTCCAGAGTGTACAGAGTGAATCTTAAATATTTGCCCTGCTATGTGAACATGAGAAAGTGTTTGGAAGCATACTTCATCTCAAACCATCACTGTAAAGTGGTAGGCAGGTGTTCTGGGAAAAGCCATTATTTAAAAACTATAACTTAGAATGTGCGCGTAGTTGGAAATATAATTAAAAAAAACTTTTATTACACTAATTAAAAACAACAACAACAAACAAATAAAAATATGGTTTATTTCAGACTCAAAGGAAAGGTTAATAAAATACTATATTAAACACACGCAGCATAAATACTACCCATCTCTGCTCGTGATCATAGTGATTATGTGAACTAATATCAGTCATTTCACTCAGTGTCAGATATAAACACCTCCTGTGAGGGTGTAATACTAAACTGGAACCAAGCTGCTTGTCTAACCATTAATTTGCATGCCTGCATTTGGATCAAACCACCCCACCCTTCATCTGTGAGTTTTTGTCATCTAAATAGCTGGGAGGCTATTAAGTTAATTAATGACACATGGAAGGATCTGGATCACCCACGATCTCAGCTCTCACCGGCTTTATCTCTTCCCACCCAGTCTCTCTCTCTCTCTCTCTCTCTCTCTCTCTCTCTCTCTCTCTCTCTCCTCTTGTCATTCCCACTCCTGCTCCTCACTGCCAAACCAGTCACGCTAATGCCTCTGTTCCCAAAACAGCCAGCTCCATTTGTCATGTATTACTCATTCAGACGTCCCATTCATTTCGAAAGCCACAAAAACTTTGCTGGTCGTACCTCCGCCCGCCTTCTTGCTCCATCCTTCCAACCGACCTTAAGTTGAAAGTTTATTCCATTTCTAACTGAACTGCGCAGATAAGGTACACAGTCCTTTGTAAGGTACACATTTGTTCTCAATTTACAAGTATTAATAAAGATTTTTTTTTCATTCCGTTCAATTCAGTTCCTGAATTTTTCTCTATTTAGTTTCTTTATTATTCTCTATAGTGGAAATTTGTTTTGCACCCATGTACACTAAACATGATACAAAACAAAACCCAATGTCCCCAAACAGCACAACCCAATACATAAATAATTAAAATAATGCATCACACAAATTTAATAAACCTGTAGCTTACAGTATAAAATAATTCTTCCTCCTATTGCTTTTAACCTCTGGGAACCTAAATCTGCATCTTGAAAGCAGAAGCTAAAATTCATACTTTAATCTGTAGTCCAAAATACTCAGTATCAGCCTCGCTTTCTGTGTAAAACTACATACAAATATGCCAAGTAGGGGAGTTTCTGAAAGCAGAGGTTTCAGCACACTGCTGTGAGGAGTTGATGGCAGTCAGCCACACATACATTATTGATGTCAGGTACTGATATTGGATGATTAGTTCTAGGTCACAAAACCCAGTCCGGCTCATCTCAAAGATATTGCATTGTGCTCCATTACTCTAGAGAACACATGTTGACTCCATAGTCAATATTTGCATCTACAATAGTTTCACCAGCTGCTGCATTTACTTATTATTAAGATGTGTCTAAAAATGGTTTGACATGTAGTGTAACTTCAGCATTTACAAACCCCATTTTCTGAGATGTTCGGACATTTTGTAAAATGATATAACAAACCAAAGCATATATAAATATAGTGCAATCTGATGCCTGCAACAGCCTCCAAATAAGCTGCGAAAGGCACAAAATTCATTCATTCATTCATTATCTGTAAGCGCTTATCCAGTTCAGGGTCACGGTGGGTCCAGAGCCTACCTGGAATCATTGGGCGCAAGGCGGGAATACACCCTGGAGGGGGCACCAGTCCTCACACCAATGATTCCAACTCCTCACAGATATTCACCCGAAGCGGGAAACGAACCCACAACCTCCAGGCCCCTGGAGCTGTGTGACACAGCAGGCACAAAACAAAAAAGTGAAATTTCGTAGAAAAACCATGGTACATGCATTACACAGATAAGCAGGTGAATCTAAAATGAGCACTGAACAAAGCCTCAGCCTTTGCAAGCAAAAATAGGTTGTTGAGCATGTAGTTCCAAAAGGACATTTTTTTCAGTGCAAGATTCCAAAGGTCTTTTACAATCTACCATGCTTAATATTATGAAATTATTCAGGATGTCTAGAAAAATATCAATTCATGTAGGGGAAAGCTGGATGTTGAATGAGCATGACCTTCGAGCCCTCAGATGGCACTGTATAAGAAACTATGACGCTACAGTGATAAATAAAGCCACATGGGCTTGGGGTACTTAAAAACAGCTGTCACTTTGCAAAGTATGTCACTGCATCAAGAAATGCAATCTGATAAAATATGAAAAGTTCTCTGGGTCCAAACTCATCTCAGATAGTCCAAAATACACTAGAAATTTGTGCTGTGGTCAGAGGAGTCCATGCTTCAGCCTGTTTTCATGAGAAATGAACTTGATGTTTTGTGTTTATGACAAAAGACACAATCCAAAATTTACCACTGTTAATACAAACATAAACGCAAACTTGGGCATGGGTGACATGAATATATTAAGATTTTAGGGAGACGTATGCTGCCATCAAGACAACATCTTCTCCTCTGAAGTCCATGGTTATTTCTGCAAGAGAATGCCAGGATTCATAAAGACTTTACCCAGTCAAAATGGCAAAATCCCACTTGAAAATGTTAAGAAATTGTAATTTCCCAATGATTAAGATGTGTAATTAAAAGGAAAGGTGATGTGACTGTCCCAAATTTTTGTTGTAAGCGTCAACTTCTAAATGTGTTTAGATTTACAAATTATAATCAAAATTTCAGTGAAAATCTTGGAAATATTTAGGTTTTCTTTTTCATTATTTCATGAAAGTGAAGTATCAAATCACATATACTTTTATTTATTTATTTATTTATTTATTTATTTTTATTTGTATTGCACTAAATATCCCAACGTTTCTGTAAATTGTGTATCTATAATTAATATTACATTTTTAAATAGCAGTAGCCCATGTTCCATTCTCTTCCATCTGAATTCGATGAGTTCCTTTCTGTGGCAATAAATCGCTCAAATAAATATTAATTGCAAATAAACATGTTTTTCAGCTTGCTGTCACACATTGTGGCTCTGTTAGCAATGGCATCATGAGTTGTTAGAGAAGTGTGGCAAGACAGCTTCATAGACAGGAGCTGAGTTGAACTGGCTTGGGGGTGGGAGTGAGGAGTTGGGGGGTGGGTGGATGACAAAGAAGAGAAGAAATCAGATGAGAAAATTAGTGAGGAGATTGAAGGGAGAGTATAACAAATAGTCAGCAAGAGGTAGCATAATAGAAAGACAATGTCAAGAATGACTAGAACTTGTGGGTGTGCTAGTGGGTGGTGGTGTTGGTGGTGGTGTTGGGGAGTGTTGAGGCTAGCAATTTGGGGAGCGCTGAACAGAGCTGGTGTGCACTCTGATGAATATATCTGTATGTGATTATTTTGACAGCAGTTATAAACCCATAAGGCCTGGCCCCAGTTCCTGCTCTTGTTGATTTAAACCACCGAGCCCCATAAATAATGGTTGATTAAGTGGCTGATCTGGCTCTCTCAGCCCTCTCTGCCTGGGTGCAGGCCTGGGCCTTGAGCACTAGCCCTCAATGTGTTCTGCATTAGAATTACTGAAGAGCCAGGAGAATGGTTTGGGGGGAGAAGTCCCCTGGGCCCATAGAAGCCCTCAGTTTAGCTGACCTTAATACATCAAAACGTCTTTTGCTACAGGCTACAACTTCACGTCTGAAGACAGCAGAAAGACAGACACGTCTGTGGTGCAGTTTAGACTGATGTTAATAGGGGCTCACTGATTTGGGTAAAATTTCTCATCAAGGTTTTTCTGACCAATATTATGACTGCATTTTAAATTGCAAATATTTATGCAAATTAGGCTCCTGACATTTTATATTGGGCAAAATCACTCGCATATCCTCATTTTTCAAGTTTGAAGCTTGAATTTTGCCAGTTGCCACTGGCTGAGTTAGGAGTATGGTTCATTTTGATTGGTTTCATTAATCCACAGGCATGTTATTATGAGGAATTTCTCTACTTGAAGTTCAGGTTTCCTAGTAAAGAGGGATATAACTTTCAGCAATATTATAAGCGACTTTAATAATTGTAACAGAAAACTTTTTGTTTTTTTATTCAGATATTTCCTCACCATTTGCTAGTTCCAGTCTATTTGCATGATGGAAACTAGTCTAATGTGTTTATGAATCCCCAGTGTCAGTAAAAGAGTAAAATAATTGTTCTTATAGACATGCTAGGCTAAGAGACCTCCAAATGTTAAAAAACATGAAAAGAGATGAGGTTATTGCTTTATTCCTGCTTCATAGGTGGGATATTTTGACTTATTTTAGCTGTTTCAGATCATTTAGGTAGAAACCCACTCTAAAATTGGGAAACTGCTAATGGCATGAAAGTAAACACAGACAGAGGCTGATACAGATCTAAACAACTGGAGTTACAAACAGGTTTCTGTGGTAATTCTAACAGTGAATAAAAACGTACAGACAGCTTAAATATCAGCCATACACGTATGTTGTTCTTCTCCTCAGACATACCGTTCCACCTTCTGAACATAAGAAAACCAGAGAGAACTGCAGTTCCCTTATTAATCATTTAGGTTGCTTTTAAGTTTTAGTCCTTACCATTTGAATATTATTTTTTTTTATTATTGTAATTTTTATATACACACAGATTTTCAAAAAGATATTTGCACCCAGAAGGAAGTGTCAGAGTTCAGTGATATTTGGGAAACGAAGGATAACAAGAACGATAAATGATTAAAAGTTTAGACTGATATGAACAATATTTACTGAGCTATACATACAAAAGTATTGTATAATATAGTATGTCGGGCCACCAAATTTGCTAACGCAACATCCCAGACGTCTCAGCATGGAGTTATAGAGGTTCCTAATGGAGTCCTGTGATAATCCATGTCTGTAATGAAGATCAAAGGTGATCTGGCATAGAAACTGCACCCAACACCATAACATCAAAGCTTCAGGACATGTGACGCATGACCACAAACCATTCATTTTGCAGATGACCCTGGTGCCTCCACACATGGATTTGTTGATCGCCTCCACCAAGACAAAAGCAGGACTCCTCACTGAAGATGTCCCACTGCCATTCTGCGTGACTCCATGACAGTTTGGCATGACACTGTTGCCGTCTTCGGTGACATTGACATGGTGTTAAGGACAGATGTTATATTCGTCTGCGTGCTTGTAGTCCTGTATCGTGCAGCAATCTGCCAATGGTGCTGGCACTAAAAGGATGATTCTTCTATCTGCATGACTGCTATGGTGAGAAATACTCTGATAAGACAATCCTCCTTCCTGGAACCCAAAAATACAACCCCTCTCAAACTCTTCCAATTGCTCAAAAATTGCTTCTCCAAAGTATACTTCACTTGCAAAGTTACTACTAACACAACAGAAGGAGTCGGAATGGAAAGCATGTGCAAAAGGACGACCTTATATAGTCAGTCAAGTATAGAGATAAGGTTCGTCCTTGCTTATGTCACATGTGCAGCTGAGAGTGAAACATGAATCATTCGCATGTCTCACAATGCCAAAAACATAGTTGCTCCCAGAAGGAATTACCAGCTGCAATGACTTGGTGGAAAGGTTTGTCAGTGAGTGTATATAAAACAACTTAAGTTGATTAATCTTTCAGCCTTATTTGTAAACAAGTCACATGGCACTGGCTCATTAATTTTCATTGGTAGACTACTATTCTTTGGATGGTAACATGCCTGAAACAGGTTTTCTCTAACTGCTCCATTTCAGGTTATGTCTCATGTAATGCAGTGCATCCATTTCCCCCAGCTGGCATTAGTGACATGGGATCCAGCTGAATTCGTTGTTATTGGAGGATAAACTTACATAGGTTTGAGACTTTGTATATATATTTCTTCAAGTGGGCTTTTATGGATATTTGCGGTTATTATTCCTGACTGTTAAAAATCTAGCAGTTTGTGCTAGCATGGCTCAAATGTTTACACAAAGGCATGTGTCTCTACACTAAGGTCTCTGGACGAGATGGACTGGAGGTGGACGGAATGCGTTTGATACCTCTGTAGGGGTGCCGACTAATAATCGCATAGGAAAACACTTTGGATTGGAAAAGGCTAATGATGTTTGAGAGAGGTTTCACATGTAATTTTTAGAGCAGAATCCCCCACTCACCCACTCACCCCCAAAATGTACATATGTCGCCCCACCTGGCCCAAAGTACCCATTCATACTTTTTTTTTTTTGGGGTGGGAGTTTTTTTTCGCAGCATACATGCTCTCAGTACTGAGGTGAAAATTCCAAACTATTTACTGAGGTTGAACTGATCACAGAGCCCATTTCTCATGGCAAAATCCCTCGAAACACACGTCTGCTACTTTAAGCTGCCAATGTGCTGAGCAGTAACTTGGCCTGGGGGTCTGCAGTTGCCACTAGCTCTTTGCTGCAGCACTAGTGCTTGTGGGTGTGCTCTGGCACACTCCCTCCTTTTAGTAGGATAACATTTCAGCACTTTAGATTAGCAACCCCGGGTCCCATCAACACATTTAAGAGGGGGTGACCCTTCCTTCCTCCACCTTAGCGCACAGGGAGAAGGCTGAGTGGGCCGTGCTGTGTTAACCCGACCAAGGGCAGCATAGCAATAACAAATACAGGATCACAGGACCACCACCACCTCTGACCTCTGAGCCCCTTACACAATGCCACACAGATCACTATCACACATATCCACTTTAGAGCCACACACAGACACATAGGAGCCCCATCCATTTATGCTCTGGAAGTAACTAATTTTATATACATATTAGATATTAAATACAATAAAT
The DNA here is from genome assembly GCF_029633855.1 of Hoplias malabaricus. Lineage (NCBI taxonomy): Eukaryota > Metazoa > Chordata > Actinopteri > Characiformes > Erythrinidae > Hoplias > Hoplias malabaricus. The sequence goes on along the minus strand of NC_089811.1, from coordinate 19,543,049 downwards.
AAATACAAATAAATACAAATGTATTATTATTATATGGTATATTATTATATTATTATTATATGGTATTATATGGTATTATATATTATATGGACAACATAATAATTAAATCTATGTTATTATTATTATTATTATTATTTTATTATTACACAATAAACATCATAACTAGACATTTAACATACAGAATAACAATGATTTTTAATCTAATTTGGTTTTCTGCTTCATTTTTTAACGCATGTATTTAACTTAATTAAATTCAATCATGATATGGAAAATCTTCCTAAATTTTATGTAAATATATTTATTAATGTAGCTTAGAATTTTATTATAAATCTGGGACTCTTTCTAATAGAAAGTTCATCAAAAAATGTTGACATTTTATAAGTAGTAGCCAACATTTCCAAACTATGTAATAAAATATAATACCATAAAAACGTATATTCAAGAATGTTTTTCCAAGGTTGACAAAGGTTTACTTTCAGTTACAAAATACAGTGCTGATAATTGAAACTAGCCCAAGTGAACAGCTTAGGTACAGTATGGGACATCATCATTTGGTTTACAGCTGCTTTCCAGTCTAGTTTGATGTTTTTTTGGATGAAACCTGTGTTGCCACACAAGAAAAACCCTAAATCTTAGTGTTCAGAAGCATCGCAGTGAAACAGACATATCAAATGTTTCAATCTCGCTTTGAGCTGAGTCTGGAGGCTGCTTTAGTCCAGAGCACTCAGACATGATTGGAGTTTTAATAAGAGCATAACAGACCTGGCTCCAGCTCTCTCTCTCTCTCTCTCTCTCTCTCTCTCTCTCTGGCCACAGAAATTCCACTGCTCTGGAAGTCTTCACAGTGCCAGTAGAGATTTAGAACGTAAAAGGCCAGGATCAGTAATGTTTAATACTAGATGCAGCTCACTGATTATGACCTTCTCTACTTAAACAAATATCGTTTTTGTTTGAAAGAAGACTCACCTCCTCCTCCTCCTCCTTCTCCATGGGTTCTGCCCTACCTCCCCATCAGCCTCCTTTCATCAACCTCAAACGCCATGTTCATGGACTCCATCAAATTACAAAGCCGAATCAGTTTCAATTTGTGGTCCAAAACCTGTTTTGAGATGCATGTGTCAGTGATGGAGTTGCTTGGCGTCAAGCAAATCTGAAGCCCTCCCAATGGCTGCACTGGTTGAATGGTGGTAAATGATTGACACTGACTGTCATGGGGAGTTCCGCCCAGTCAGATTACTGAAGTTGTGAGCCTTTTTCGTTTACCCACAAGGCCGTTCTTTTGTCAGCCATGCTGTCAGCTAAACGAACATGCAGGGCAGGCGGTGAGACAAATGTAGTGAACTCCTATATGGCCCAACAATCTAATTCAACCTGGTGAGTAATAAGCACGTTTCCTGATTGATTTTGATGTGTGAAGTAAGAACTTTCTGATATTTCAGATCCAACATTCATTCTCTGTTTTGTACTCTGTTATCATAATCATCTCCATGAGGTTCTCAACAAAGTTCTTTTCCTTTGGAACTTATATTTTGAAGCAGTTTACCTATGCTTTCAGTTGATGTCTTGGCCATGCAGTTTGGGTTCATGGCCAACATTAGCAGTGGTGTCCATTGCTAGCAATAAATTGCTGCTCATTCAAGCGCTTTGTGTGTTTGAGGGGGTTTTTGTGTGTTTGTTGTCAATAAATGTCAGTACTCTGACATGAGTTAGGAGTTTATTTGTTGTCCTGGTCTCTAGGATTGGGGCAGTGGACTTCGGTCCCTGTTAAATCAGTGACGCCACCAATAGCGTTAGCATCAGTTGCTATAAACAGTGCCAGTTCCCTCACTAACCTCCCTTCATTAGCTGATAACAACCTTTACATTCTCTCACTCTATTAGTTTTGGTGCATCTCTCAGAGTCAACGCTGACCTGTTGTCTAGACAGAGGGGTCATTGAGTGCTGTGCCCTCTAGATGTCCAAGAGTGGGCTCCAGTGCGCAGGTGGTAATGGGAAGGACCTCAGCTGAGATGTTTCTTAGGTTGGATTGTTGTTATGGGAGAGGCAGCAATGAACTGTCAGGTAACCACAGTCAGGGGTTAAAGCCTCTGAATGTAAAGTTGGCACAGGACTTATAAAACAGCACTTTTACTAAGTAAATGTGAACGCAGATCCTACAACATTTTCAAAAAAGTAAGCCACTGAGTTACGGATATATATCACAAACTCATAATAATGTAAAAGCAGAATTTGTCAACAAAAACTAGGCTGTTTTGTTGTCTGAAATGATTTACTATGCAATTATAATTATGCAATAAGCACATTATTGTTAAAATGATTTATTATATTATATCTCCACCTTAGGGAAGGATTTGTGACTCTTTCTGCTTATTTTCTGATAAGAACTGAAACACTTAAGCAACATCTACTGGAGGGAGCCCAGAAGTAGGGATTTCCAAATGCATTGTACATATTCAGTCACAAATTCTGAGGAACGTACATTTTTTGTAAAGTAAAATATGTTTATTGTCCATATTTTTAAACTGGCTTTCCATGACACTCAAAAATGGTTTACTGTAGTCTAACAGCATTAAATAGAAAAAACAGACATTACCATACACCATTGGTTCATCCTAAGAAAAAATAAATAAATAAAATGTAAGCAAGCACTGAATTTTGGCCCCTGAAGCTGACCCTTCCCATGTGGAGTGGTAAGTGGGCAGATTACACTTTTAAGAGCCCCTCATGTGCTGTGAGAGCTGAGCTGGCTTTGTTTTTGACTCTGTTTATGTTCACATTTGTAAATCTCAGCAGAGTTAGAGCATAAGGCACAAGGGCGAACTCATACACACTCTAATGAAGTATTTACAGATAATTCCCACTGTCAAATATGCCGCTCGGTGACAGAGTGCAGAGAGCCGGGGCCTTTTGGCTCAGGCGGATTTCATTTCAGGTAGAAACGCCATGAGGAAAACAACACGAGCAGTGACGCTTGCAGCGCTCGCGCAGCTCTCTGAGGTAAAAAGGCGCGAAGGAAGAACGTGCTCCATTATACAACAACAACAACAAGACCGAATCATCGGCATCAAAAGAATCCAGCTAAACATACTCCGCTTGTTCTGATTCTTTACTGACATTTTAACCGCATGTGGTCTTAAAGTGATGTGAATTCATTCTTCAAATCATTGAAAGACAGCGCACAATTTTATCAGTTTTGCTGATAATATCATTTACCTATCATTTTAGCTTAATAAGATCATATGAAGCTCAACAATTGTTCGTTGTTAGTTCGAATACCTAAGCTAAAAAAACGCTCCAAAAAACGATTTCAGGCATTCATCTACGGTGAATGAAATGTGATTATTTAAAATTATTTAAATTCACCACCGTGATTAAATGTATCTTTTATCTCATATCAGTTAACAATTCCGCAGGTTCTACCGGCTCAATGTGAGCTGCCAGAACGGGAAAATTACGAGAAGAACACTACGAAATATGTCTAATTTACATTATTTAAAAAGTCTAAAACAGGAAATAGATAAATTTACATTATTATTAGGCCTACTGAAATTAGCTTTATGCTTCTTGATTTCCGTAAATCAGCTTTACTATTATTAATAATGAAAAGTATTGATATTATTATCATCGTCATTATTACTATTAGCTTATTATATATATATATATATATATATATATATATATATATATATATATATATATATATAATACAATTAAGAACAACCATTCCTGTAACGTCTACATTATACTAGGAGTATTATTATTATTTTGTTGTTTTTTGTTATTGTTGCCATTGTAATAAATAATGCAGTTAATCAATAAGAAATTATGTTTGCTGATGTGGCTTTAAGACGCTGTTTGCTGTTTAACTGAGCTTTAAACCACAGACGAGCGTGAACTAATTCTGTGCTCCTGATTAGGTCTAGTACATTGAAAAATTATACCAGAAAATGGGCTGAAGTTTTTATAATGAAGTAGTTTGTGATTAGCTGATTGTGTATATTGTTAATAAAGGGAGTGTGAATGTGAAAGTATTGTGTGTGTTAAACTGTCAGTGTAATGTGTCGGAGGCGCTTTCTTTTCTGATTAAAGCTGAGTTTAAGCAGGTCTAACTGCCACATTACGCTCAACCTGTAATACAGAACTCGCTTTACTTCACATCCACTCGTTCACCCACTTACGCTGGGTTCGAAATAAATTACATTATATTATTATTATTGTTATTATTGTTGTTGTTTTTATTATTATTTTTATTGTTGTTATTATTTCTACTTTTACCTCTTCTTTCTTTGCTTTATACTGTAATTACTAATATTATTAAATTATGATTATTTTAATGGTTACTTTTGTTTAGAATATTATCATATTTTTTCCAATCCTTAATAATAATAATAATAATAATAATAATAATAATAATAATAATAATAATGATAATAATAATAATACAAATAATAATAACTTTATATGAAATATCCTTTGTGAAATTATTTTTATTATACATTTTCCCTTCAAATGTAAGTTCCTGTGTTGTATTTGGCGCTGTGTAAAATGACTCTGATCTTGTTTAAATCTTGTATAGATTCTTGCTGCTTTAACAGAACTTCAGAGACAAAACGCTGTGTAATTGATTTTCGCTTTTATTTTGATCTATTTAATATTGATCTCCTACTCGATTCGTATATTCTTTATTATACTATGCATTTTTATTAACAACAAGATATATATATTTGTATATATATATATATATATATATATATATATATATATATATATATATATATATATATATATATATATATATACAAATATATTGCTTTTTTCCGTTCTAACCATCGTTCTTAAATAAAACATCTTTCTCACCTCCCGCTCTTTTCTTTCTGCGTATATTGGTGTGTTAATTACAATGTTTGTGTATGTGTGTTTGTTTATGTGAAATGTCAGGACAAGATTCCAGAAAACACACTCACTTCTCAGGATAATGTTCAGTTTTGGTGTCATATCAGCGCAAAAAAAGTATGTCCTGGCTTTTCTAAACATTTTTAATTCAAACATGAGTTTTATTATTCCAAAATCTAAAAGTGCCAAAAGCTTTCTTTTTGGTTTCTGAGGTTAGGGTTAGATGTAGTGTAATTAGATACAGTTATCATTATGTCTATGGAAAGTCCTAACAAGTATAGTGGAACCAACATGTGTGTGTGTTCAGTAGTTGTTTCTGAACTGCCCGCTGGGGTGCGCTGTTTCCCGTTTCTCCACTAACAGTGCTAAACTAGTTATATCCCACGTGAAATTCATGCAAATATATAAAATCTTAAATGCACAAGCTAAAACACTTGGCAAATGTAAAAGCTAAAGAACTGGACATGTAGAGACGTAGAAAATTAGAAGATATCTAAAGAAAACAGAGCGGGTACAAAAATGAAATGACATGAATGAATATGACATAGGCATGGACAGAACAATGCGCAGATTATGATTATGATAATGAGCAGAACATAATCTAGTACTATTTACAGTATACTGCAGTAATATTTGCAATTGTGTACAGTGCATTTGGAAGATAATGCAGTTGTAGAATATATAAGTTCCTTTATTGAAATATTCCTACCTGCTCTGTCAGAGACTGCTAGATGAAATGCTTGGCGAAGAATAAATATAAATGTATTTAGATTATAAAGTAGCATTCATTTTGGTGGAGGAGATGAGGCTGGGGATCAGACGTTTAGCTGAATTGGGTTGTATAGGTTTTTGAAATTATTGTGATTCTCTCTCTCTCTCTCTCTCTCTCTTTCTCTCTTTTCTCTCTCTCTCTTTTCTCTGCGTGTTGAGTGTGTGTGTGTGTGTGTGTGTGTGTGTGTGAAGCGGCTTATACAGCGTTTCATCTCGCGTTTCTTCCGTTTTCCGAAGCTATATTTCACATTGTGAGACTAAAATCAGTTTGCATGCCGAAGATGAGAGAGACAAAGTGATAAATAATTCAGCAGCATCGCAGCCCGAGAATCATTCTCTTGTTCATTCTGTAACCAAAGTGAATCTTCATTTTTCTATTTTTAGATTCTTCCTTCTTCGTGTTGTTCTAGGGTTCATGAGCTGAGAGAAAGTGTGTGATTGATCAACCCAAAACTAGCACAAATCCTCAGCGTGCCCTAGTCGCAGAATTAACAAATACCTGCAAAAAATAAACAACAAAAAGGCAAAAATTGTAACACTTCTTCACTGATTTGTGTCCAGTATTTACTTCAATGTCATCGTTTTACTTTTTTATTCTTTTGGCTGCAATTTTGACCGACGCCGAGGGGACACGTGTAAAATAACACGGCCAATTAACCAACATGAGATTAATCAGACCTGTAGAGTGATAAATAATAATAATAATAATACTACTACTACTACTACTACTACTACTAATGATAATAATAATAATAATGAGAGCATTATATTCTATAACGTTTATTTGTTTTGTTTATCTTTTATTATTGGCAAGTTATTATTTTTATTATAGGCTATTATTTGTGCTATTTTTAGGAGAAACATTACTATTACTAACAATGCGGCTACTATTACTAATAATGCTATATTATTACTATTAATAATTGTTCGTTAAAAGGACGAATTCCTTCAGGAAACCTTTATTCAGCTGCAAGTTGATTTAAAGTCAAGGACTTTAACGCTGAGGTTTTGGCGAATAGTTTGATGACGTGTGTTTAAGGTAGCGGAGCGCGTGCCATTGGAAACTTTAACTGCGCGGGAAAAGCTGGTTTATGGGATTCCTTTAAGCAGAAACCGCACACGGCTTGGGTTAACACCCAGAAACGATCACGGCGTCTTTACTGAATTCTGGAGCTTAGTTCCCAATTACATATTAGATAATGACAGACATTCGGAAAGACACATCCGCCTCCTGAACAGTGTACAGCAGGTTCTCCATGCTTCATTCAAATCGGATTCACCTTACACTCCCGAGGAGTACTGCGATGGAGAGAGAGAGAGAGAGAGAGAGAGAGAGAGAGAGAGAGAGAGAGAGAGAGAGAGAGAGAGAAATAAGGAATAAACATTTCGTACTAAGAGAGAAAATGAGAATCACATGAACACGCAGAGAGTTCAACTGATTGAAACTGATTGTACGGTTGACATTTGTTGCTGCATGTTGTGGAGGAGGCTGAATCTGTGAACCCACACACACACACACACACACACACACACACATACACACACAAGCATTCCTCATCCTCATCCTCAGACGCAGTGACGGAGGACGGAAGCGCGTGAGATTACATAGGCGCGTGCGCTCAGACTGACCATCTCTGGAGGAGCCGGTGGTGAAGGTAAGCGTGCGTTAGACCACCAAAAACACATAAAACACATAAGTCGGTGTCTTTGTGTGTGTGTGTGTGTGTGTGTGTGTGTGTGTGTGTGTGTGAGAGAGAGAGAGAGAGAGAGAGAGAGACAGAGAGAGAGACAGAGAGAGTAGTAGAGGTAGAGACGTTAAAAGTCTCAGCTGTGAGGAAGAATCATGTGCGAATGAACTGATCAGACTCTGCTGAAGTGTCTTTTGGTTGTTGTCTAATGCAGTCTCTCTCAACTGCACAAAATACATCTCACAACATGTACTTTATTAATAGTGTCTTTAAGAAGCCGTCAATCAATACACTGTATAGCACACGCAGGTAGAGGGCCGACTGCACAGCACAGAAAAAACTTTATATAAACTCCCCACAATAGAGCTGTTTTACATAATTATATTAAAACGCACGGTTCTGTTGATAGCTACAGTATTTACTGAAACCCTGGTGTTATATAAACAAATACAGAAATGTATCAAACCTTCTTATTATTTTTGATAATTGCATTAATATGCGTAACGCCCTGTTACATCAGCGGTATATTAACATCTTCAGTGGTGTAGCAATTATATCCAGACTTGCATTAACGCCTGTGGAGTTGTAAACCTCTACACCTACAGTGTTTTATTAAAACATACAGAATTGCATTAATTCATTTAGAACTTTATTATGAAACACTAATCTGTATTCATATAGCTTTATTATAATGTATAGGGTTTAATTAAGTGTTTTATTAACATGGACAGACGTGTTGTTTTATTAACATGTATAGAGATGCAGTGCTTTATTTAAAAGAGTTTATTTAAAGAGTTACATTGCGTGTCTTATTAACATTTATAGACATAATACGTTTTTTTTAACACGTATAGTTGTATTAAACGTTTTACTAACATACAGAGTAGTATTAATGCTTATAGCGTTTTTAAAATGCTCAAAATTGTATTTGCATGTAGAGTCATATGGACATATACCTTAATTAATTAATATGAACAGAGTCTTAATAACACATTTAGTGTTTTATTTAAAATATAGTCTAGAGTATTAGTTTTCTTAACATGTTTGGGGATGTATTAATATCTACAAAGCATAATTCATCTATAATACATTGATTACCTGGATTGGGTTTTATTAACACAAATAGAGGTGTATCAGCATATTTAGTGCTGAACTAACACCTGCACTCTTGTGTTGGTGTTTTATTAGTTTTTAAAGTGAAACCCGGTGTTGATTTTTGTCCAGATGTTATAGTTAATGCCCAGCTGCTAGTTTAAGACCAGCCCAGTATACCACAGTAAAGCGTCTACATACGCCAGTGCGCCGACGTGTCCGTGTAACGTTTTTATGCCACCGAAGCGTGAAATGCACACGTCGCCGCAATATAGGCTACCGCTAAACGTAACTTAGGTTTAGGAGTAGGCTTAGGTTTTAGACTCTTTCACTCTAAGCCCAAAATAGTAGATTTGGTAGCAGCGTGAGCGTTTCCTGCTTTAATGTCACAGAAACGTCACACACGATCCTAATGTGCTTTAGGTTTAATAGCTTGCTCAAACATAAACACGTTGAAATATATCTGTGTTACCTGCGTTTTCTCTCCGTTTCCAAACATCGCTCAGTTCTTTTTCTCTTTCACTTTTTCACAACGTGTTTATTAACGGTCAGGGGGATGGTTCGACACAATGAAAACGGCGCGGGCTCTTTTAAAGCCAAATTAAAAGTGGACTTGCTCTTATCGCTCACCTCTCTCAGATACGCATAGCGAATGAAAACCAGATGCTTCTTAATATCGAGGAGAAGGGGCGTGTGTTATGAATATGGGCTTCGATATTACGGTAAGGGCCCACACAATATAAAGCTTATTAATGAGGAAACGAATACAGAGACTAAGGTCACACTGGAGCTTTAATAGAAACAGAGTAAAACAGGACATCTCTCTATCTCTCTTTCCCCCCTCCCTCTATCAACCCCCCCCCCTCTCTCTCTCAAGCTCTCATTCTCCACTCCCCCTCACTGTCAGTCAGAGCAGTGCGCGCGGATTGAAAGTGACACACTCTCACCGTCGTTCGCGCTCCGTCTTTTCCTCCGCGGGCTCTCCCACTCTCTCTCTCTATCTCTCTCTATCTCGCTTTCTCTCTTTCTCTATCGGTTCTCTTTCTCTCGTCCTGCTCGGTGCTTGTGTCTTTTTGCTCCATTTCAATTCGTGCGCGCGCGAGAGACGCTGTTCTTTGGTTTCTTTCTCGCGCGCTGCTTTCTCTCTCTCTCTCTCTCTCTCTCTCTCTCTCTCTCTCTCTCTCTCCCTCTCTCTCTCACACACGCGCGCGCTCACACACACACACTGTGAGGTTTTGTTTTGGTCGCCGGCGCGAGCCTGAAGAGCCCTAGCCGAGACCAGCGAAACGCTGCGGGCTCGAGACACACACACACACACACACACACATTGGCACCGGGGATTTGTGGCTCTGGCATTTTTTAATGTACTAAAGAGCCTTGATCTCTCTCTCTCTTTCTCTCTCTCACTGTGTCCTCCCATTTCCTCTCTCTCTCTCCTCCTGCTCTCTTTTTTCCTCGCACTTCCACCTCTCTCTCTCTCTCTCTCTCTCTCTCTCTCTCTCTCTCTCTCTCTCTCTGTCCTCGCCGCGTCTCTCAGTCTCAGTCTCAGAGTGGAGCTCAGCTGACACTCAGCCCTGGATTCTCTACTTTTACTCAATGGACAAAGTCCTGTCGACGGTCAGTCCAGGTTCCAGCACGCCGTAAACAGTAAGTCCACTCCGAACCCACTCTACTCGCTCTATCCTCTGTACTTCTCTGCTGCTCTGTTGCTGTTAACACGCGCTAACGCTGCTGCGCCCTGCTTTCAGTCCAAGAGAGAAAAGCAAAAGGCTGAACTCAGGCTCGGTCCACGCTTTTCGGTTTTTGTGACTTTTTTTTTGCAAGGGTTCAAGCTCCTGTTTAGAGCCGCAGGTTCACACGGGTTGATAGAGGGGGCATGAAGGTGTATTCACATTGGAATATCTGCTCCACACATCAACGGAAATGAACACGCTATAATAAAGACGTTTAGATAGATAGATAGATAGATAGATAGATAGATAGATAGATAGATAGATAGATAGATAGATAGATAGATAGATCATTTTAGTAATTCCTGAGGTAAATCCACTTATTACAGCAGCATATGTGGTGTGAATGTAGAAAAACACAAGAGGGATATAAACAAACATTATTTAAAAAAAAGTATATAAATAAGATAAGAATAGAATAAACATGAATGGAAACAAAGTACACAGGCTAACACTTTCTTCAAAGTGCGAAAGTGCTAGAATTTTAATCTCTGACTACCACATGACCGACCCTCGGTTCTTCTGCAGCTGAAATGTACAGACACTTATCCAATTGTGATACAATGTATCACTGCTCTTTAAATTAATACAGATTTCAGGTATTCAAATCCTAAAAACGTATTCCAGCAATTTATTCATGATTTTTGTTATTTTATCAATATTACTGTATTAATGTCTATATGATCACATTATATCATATCAATTACTACTCATAAGAGACATTAATAGCTACTATCATCATAATTTTACAAATTAAGCTTTGATTTGAAACCAAACTTTTTAACAGTTGGTTCAATTCTACAGGAGAATCTCCAAAACAGTGTTTCAGAGAAAAATAGAACATAATGTTAATTTAATTACGTTGTTATTATCATCCTCCTATAGATATAAACAATTACATGCATGCTTTATTGATCCCACTGTTTGAAACTGTTTTGTTGCAGAAAGGTACACAAAGCACAGCAAGTCACACGAACGTTTATTGACATAATGATGAATAATTTTTAACTTATATATATATATATATATATATATATATATATATATATATATATATATATATATATATATATATATATATCTGTGTGTGTGTGTGTGTGTGTGTGTGTGTGTGTGTGTGTGTGTGTGTAGTTATGGATACATTCTTTAGTTGTAAACCGCCGGTTATCATGTTCTCATATTCGCGAGCAGTTTACCAACACTGATGTTGCAGCTGTGGAACTGATTAATGAAGTGTTTACAACAGAAGAGTATCATGCACGCTTCTCTTTCATTAAAAAAAGTCTTTGCTATGTTTTGAATTGGTGATTTGAATACTGATCTTAGTGCTCATATTCTAATGTGTTTCTACTATTCTCTTTGCTGTTGATGGTGATTGTGGTTTTTGAGATTGTGAGATTTCTTTGCGTTCTTATTAACGCCACATTCACCCCCCCCCCCCACACACACACTGACACGCACACTCAGTGTAACTTTAAATGCAGCCATACATTTATTATCTTGTTCATGATGTAGACATGCTATTACCCGTTAATAAACATATTATTAAACACGTCGTTACTTGTATAAATTTACTGAAGTGTGTTTTATAATTCTTTATTTTTCTGTTCAGTTTGAACCCGACAGTTTGGAGATGTGAACTTTTGTCCTTATTATTATAATTCTGTTATGGTGTTCCCATGCATAACCTTTTTCGCATTGCGTTAACGTTCTGTTTCCTTCATCAAGGTTTTCAGCGTTCGTTTTTGTATTGTAGCAGATAAATACACACATTTACGATCTCTGTTCATTCCTATTAAACCGTATTAGCATTAATTTACTTAGAAAAATAAATCGCATTTCAGTTATTTTCCCTCTTTATATTTATGCCGTTTAGGAGCCCACCGAAGTGAAAAAACAACATTTTTATGTTTATAAACGCACACAGATCTATGTGTTTTTGCACATCTGATGAATAAGTGCAAGGATTCTCGTGAAGGGTTTGATTATGACATCACTCAATTATATTATTTATGAATTTCAATCAAATTATTCAAATAATTTTTATAAACTCTAAAGCCCCTTCACAACCTGCATTATCTTTTAAAAAAGGTTTACAGAAAACCTCGAATATTTTATTATTTTCACTCACGACTTAGACCAATTCAGATTAATATGATAAACTAGTATGATAAGAGGGTGTTTTGTCGAATTGAATGTATTTGCGCTAGTGAAGATTTTAACTGCAATTATGAGGCCAAATAATAATAATAATAATAATAATAATAATAATAATAATAATAATAACAACAACAAAAACAACAACCGATTATGAGTACTCAAACTACCACTGTATTTAAATCTATGGCTATTGACCTGAGGGTACGAAAGCGAATATAACTGTAATTTACAGTGAACACAAGAATGAACGATAATGCAAAAGTTTTAGCAACCTGTTGAATCAAAATATTGTGCTGATATTTAAGTTAAAATAGCTCCACATCATCTACAGAGAACAAACCTCTGCACAATGTAGTACACAATTATTGTTTATTCGTTGTATTTTACATATTCCACGTTCCTCTATTTCATATATTTAATATATGCAAAAGAAATATTAAATGTTACCTGTGTAAAAAATATGGTACATTAAACAATTATTATTATTATTATTATTATTATTATTATTATTATTATTATTATTATTTAGCTTGCAAAGGTTTACGAGACCCAAGGCCCAGTATTAAAGTCCCGTTTCAGAAATAATTTTGACTAAATATTTACTTCTCAAAGAAGACGTGAACAATAAAAATAAATAAATCAATGAAACAGTTAAAAAAATTAAACAGAACTGTAAGTAGAATTTTAGCAGTAAAAATAGACTCCGTTCCTCAACGGCTATAACTAAATAGCAGAAAACGTAAATAACAAAAATGTATTTAAGTTTAAAGAAAGGGGTTGATGCAGTTCTTCCTAGTCCGTGCTTATTAGTGACATAACTCTGAAATAGCCTAAACGAGTTCCATTTAAAAAGCAAAAGCACATGGAGAGAGTAGGGTTCTGGGCTCGTGTTACACCAGAGGTACTTTTTTTCTGTCACTTTAGACTTACATAGGAGAAATGTCCATGAAAATAAATTGCATTTGAGAAGCCAATCTCGCAAGTTAACCCTGAGGAAAAAGACCGAGATCTCTTGAACAGTCTGGCTTTTTGTTGTAACAGTTGCGTTATGTCCATAGTTTCTATTGGAAAAAAAATTTAAAGGAGAAACTACAAACTCAGCTTAGGAATTTAGAGCTTGTGTGCTTAAGATTTAAGGTTGGTCTTTGGTTAGAGCAACCTATTAAAATCCCATTTAAGTCATGGGGTTGACCTCTAAAAACTCATCACTGTTCATCAAAATATAAATATTTTTACAGTCTTTTTTTTTACTGCTAAAACTGGCTTAGAAAATGTTTGCCTTCATTCAGTATGCGTTGATTACTGAATATTCAATTTTCATCACCTCTGTCTCCATCTACCCTCAGCTGTTCCCCTGCAGCTTGTTAGCCCCACACTGCAAGTTGGGATTTATTCCTGATTTATGATGTAAGAAATCCTGGACATTGGAGACACTGCAGTTTCAAAACAGAAAATCTCATTCATGTTGCTCACTGTTTATGTAGCTCATAATAGGGTTTGTAGTGTAAAACCACACAGTGGCTGATATAGCAACATTCATTTAAAAAGGATAGAAAAATGATGACAGTTTTCCAAGTTGAACTTATTATTATTATTTTTTTATTCTGTAAGGAGTAGTATCCGACTCATTCCCCTCACTGTGAGCCCTGTCAACAATGTACCCTTAAATAAAGCAGAAAAGGCTTCTATGCCAATTCACAGAAAGTTCATTTCTGTTCTCCCCACAAAAAAAAAAATATATATACATATATAAAAGAAAAGAAAATAAAATAAAATAAAGGGCGGGCACGGTGGCGCGGGAGGTAGTGTCGCAGTCACACAGCTCCAGGGGCCTGGAGGTTGCGGGTTCGGTTCCCGCTCCGGGTGACTTTTTGTGAGGAGTTGGTGTGTTCTCCCCGTGTCCGCGTGGGTTTCCTCCGGGTGCTCCGGTTTCCTCCCACAGTCTAAAAACACATGTTGGTAGGTGGATTGGCGTCTCAAAATTGTCCGTAGGTGTGAGTGTGTCTGTGTTGCCCTGTGAAGGACTGGCGCCCCCTCCAGGGTGTTTTCCCGCCTTGCGCCCAATAATTCCAGGTAGGCTCTGGACCCACCGCGACCCTGAACTAGATAAGCAGTTACAGATAATGAATGAAAATAAAATAAGATAAAAAAAAACATTCAGCGGATGGTTCTTTAATGTAAAGGTTCCAAGAAGAACCATGTCAGGGACCCTGTACGGTTTACAGTTTACCACTCACGCACAAAACAGAAGACTGTTCAGTATCTTCCCTGTCCTCATCAGTTTATTTCAGTCATTGAATTAGTTTATGTAGCTCTGTTTTCATCAGTTTTCCCTTCCTCCTTCTCCATAAGCAATTCAACTCAGTGCAGGACTTATTTATATTGATGTGTCCTGTTTTGTTGGTTATGGATTTGTATTATAGGATGATGGCACTGGTGTTTGTCTGTATATTATTAACAGATCCCTCACAAGTCCTTTACGGCTCTGACCATGGTCAGTCTGTAGGCTGAATTCATATAAAGCAGAACTGATGATTCATTTTCTGAGAGTTGGGTGGATTTTACTCTTCACCTGAGCCACAAGGGGGCCTATGCCAGTCTTTATAATTAACCAATACCATTGCATTCTACATTACAGATAAGAGTGGTGTTGGGTCTGGGTCTGTTCCCTAAAGGTACATTACAAGGAGAAGTGAGTTTTTTTTTCTTTTTAGAACTATGTAAAATAAAACAACAACGTATGACATGAACACAAATTAAATACCTACAATGAATATAGGATATAGTACACTGATATAGGCTGTTCCCTAACTAAAAGCGCTGAATACCATCACAGTGACAGAGTTTGTCTGAGAGTGTATTTTGCATAAAAAGTATATAATAAGTAGGGTGGTCATGGTGTGTGTGCCCACTAAAAAGTAAAACGAACAAAATATAAAAAAGTCCGCTTTCCATGAGAAAGCACAATCCTTCTTTAGTGTAAATGAAAGTAAAGGGAGATTATTTATCGTTATTGGTCCATACTTTATGAACGTTTCACCCAATGCATGTGACTTCTCGTGTTGATGTCAAAAATTAAACAATGAAAGAAATGGTGATATTGGGAGAGTGATAATATGCACTTTCCAGTAGGAAATGTGAATGTAGAGGGTTTTTAAGAGACAACTGGGAACACAACTGGACCTTGGGACTTAATTTACTTTGAGGATAGATTTACACTGTTTGTGAACAAACATTTATCAGTACATTACCTTTACTGCTGGCAATTATAATCATACACAAGATAAGATGTAAAATATCCTATGCCAATAAAGTTAAAGCTTCACATAGGGCCCGCCACACTCTCTTCCTACGTGCAGCCACCAAAATTCCTGTTGAATCCTACACCTCAACACTAAGGCTGCTGTGGCCGTTTAAGATCAGATCAGCAACTGACTATCTTTAACCACTACGGTTAGCCCAGCCCATGAGTACACAAACCAGCCACTGTATCACTAGCTCTACACAGGGGTCATCAGGCAGGTACCTCCTCTCATTGGTGTTTTACAGTTGGTGTACGGCTTTACAGTCCTTCCTTGCCCTTAAGTTTCAACAACCGTAAATGTAAACACTAGCCTCCCTGGTGACTAAGGATGTACCTAGCCCCACTGACACCGTTAATGCATACATCACCAACCACCACAAGCACCTAGCTACCCTTAACATCTACGGTTACTCACTGAGCCCATCACATGAGTACCCAAACCACCCACTGTATCACTAGCTCTTTACTGGGGTCATCAGGTAGGCATCACCCCTCGTCAGTGTTTCGCTGAATTAAGCCCACAACATATAAAGCCCACTAAACATAAAGAGAGGAGCTCCTGTGATGAGAGTGTATATGTGTGCGTGTTTATTGTCCACCATTTGTGACAACTTTGAGAGTTATTCCTGTGAGTCAGTGTGTGGTCCTTGGAAGTGTTAGAGCAGTGAGACTCTCTGTGGTTAGTGTGTGTGTGTGTGTGTATACACACTCAATTGAGGGAGAGCGTAATAAAGTCCTGCGTCCTACTCTTTATCTTTTATTATCAAACGAGATGTTTATGAGTGAAACGTGTTCTCCAGAAGGGCACATCTTTTTCTCTAAGGCACTGAGTGTGTTTCCCCCATACACAACACATTTACACACTCACAGTGTTTGACAACCTTTATATCCCTCCAGTTTTTCTCTTCTTCTGTTTTTCTTTTAATACCAAACTATTTATATATGTACAGTAACTGACTCCTTATGAACCTTGGCTTACTCTGTCAGCTATGTACGCAGACGTCAGAGGACACCCTTCCATGATTTATTTTATCTCTAGTCAAAAAAGTTCAACAATGACAAAACCTATATGTAGAAAAAGGGACTCCTAACAACCATGCAAGACCTGGTAACACCCCAAAACTTTCTACTTTAAATAAAGGATATGAGCTTTCCTTCTTGAGAGATGAGAGAATAATCAAGTTCGGCTTTTATTTCAGAGCTAAAGAATGCCACAGCTGTTCCTGGCTATCCCTTCAGGTTCAGAGGACAACTCAGTGGGTCTGAAAGGATGTGTACTTACAGAGAACAAAATTCAAATCAAATAAAAAACAAACGTATTTTGGTCTACTTGAACTGTAGTCCAGCCTGCTTTCCCCATGTTCCACAATGGTCAGGACCCACCCCCCAGCCCCATCCCCACAGGACAGCATCAATTTGCTTCTCACTACTTATGTGTTGTTATGTGTAAACCCTGTATATTTATTACCCCTGCTTACAAGATGATTTATATAAATGTTAAGTTAATATATGTTGGACTCATCTTTCCCAAGAAACACAACACACCCTGCGCAGAAGAGACACCACATGGGCCTACGCTGACGTCCAACATCCAACCTTCTACTCATCTTTTATCAGTGCTCCAACAGGACCCATGCTTTAATAACCCCGCAATAAATGACTATCACACAGCTATTCCCTGGCCAGTGAGGTTAACGCCTCAGCATGTCAACAGCCCTCAGATACAACCCTTTATCTGCTTTATCTGAGCAGTCAATTTATATTTCTGTCTATTAGTCATTATTAAGAAGCGGGTAAAGGGCTACTTTTATCACACAGCTTTGGAAGAGTCGGCGGGTAGAGAGGTTAGTGTGTTAGAAGTGCTTGAATTTGGTTAATTCTATCTGTTCCTCTCCACTCACTGTGATGCTAATAATGTTACCATTGTTTAACCTATTATTAATAGACTCAGATCAATAATAATAATAATAATAATACATTTTAGCAAATTTCACCCTGATACCTAGTTTAACACTTAATTAATAAACAGTATTCAGTTTGATTCAAGACAAACGTACTGGAGACGTCAGTGGGCAGTGGCTGAAATGCATGTGTATCAAGCTATTAAGCTAAGGAAATTTTATAAATATTATTAAAATGTTATTATTCTGTACATTTTATACATCATGTAAGTCATATTTTTTTGAGAGTGTGGGAATATACAGAGCCTTTGTAAAGAAATGAAAAGCCCACTACTCATTCATTCATTTGTTCATTTTTTCGTTCAGCCGTAGCCTAAGGGTTAAAGGAAAGGACTTAGGACTGAAAGGTTGTTGGTTCGATTCCCTTGTCTGATGGGAAAATCAATCCATGGCTGAGCAAAGGCACCGAACCCGGGTGCTGGGGGTGGCTACCCGCTGCTCCGGGTGTGTGTTCACAATGCACTAGTGTGTGTGTGTGTGTTCAATACAACAGATGGCTTGAGTGTAGAAGACATAAGTTGTACAATGACAAATAATTGTGCATTTCATTTATTCATTCATTCATTCATTCATTCATAATTCGTCTGAACTGCTGCATCCCAGTCAGGGTAAAGGGTGGTCTGGAGCCCCACCAGAACCATTGCATGTTAGGCTTCACACTCACATCCCATTTAAAAGTGGTATTCCCTACAACAGTCTGTAGGAAGGTTCTTAAGGTAGATTTTAGGGAACCATTTGCTACCTTTATATAATCAGTCAGCCAGGGCCTACTGTATCTCAAGCTGGCTTCTTTAGTTTGGCACTAGAGCTGGAAAGAAAATATAGCTAACAATCAAATGCGCTTCATATGCCACCAGTGAGGAATATCTAAACTATGGCTAAATATTAATATATGTAGAATTATGAAATAATCATGCATACATTTGGAGTTTCTGATATCATATAAAACAGAGGTACAATGGATAAAATGGTTGCAGAGCTAAAAGAAAAAAATGTGCTTTTACAAAATAGCAGTAGCCTGACTTCTGAGATTAATAGAAACTAATGTAATGAAGACATTTTAAGGTGCAAGTCAATGATAGATATAGCTTACTTTGATGTATTCTCAGTTTGTCTCGCATTCTCTCGCTCCCCTCCTGTTGTTTACATGGACGAAGTGAATGGAAATTGAGGTCAGTATTGTAGTGTTTGACTTCCCTCTGTTTCCTGAGTGTGACAGAACTGACCCAAAGGCCACTCTCTTTCTGCCAGACCACTAAGGAGCAGAAGAGAGGAGTGTGAGAGAATGAGGGAGAGAGAGGTAGGCAATAAGCCTGTGCCGTGTGGTCGTTGCAGTTTGGAAAGTGTTGCCTCTCGGGACCTGAATTCTGTTCCACTCCCAAGCCTGGCTTCTCTCAGCCAGCACGAATCATAACAGCCGCTGGGCAATGCCCTAATATGTAGCTGCACACTTAATAATAAAGCTTCCTACAGGGCTCTTTTAATTAACTAGAGCAAGCTTTAAACTTGTATAAAACATTGTATTATATAGGATTTAATCAAGTCTAGGGCTGGACTACACATGAATTCATACAGAGATTTTATATTGAAATGTAAATGTAATATAAATAAACAGACTATAAGGCCCTGGGGAGAATCCCATTTCAATCCTTAGCCTTACCACTTGTCCCTACCTTTTTGTTTAGCCTAGGGGTATTGATTTCTCAATTCTTGTTGGAATAAAGTGATAGGGCTGAGGGGTAGGGCTATATACCACTTGAAGCATTGATTTTTCAGGGTCACACTTCAAATGGAGGGCAATGAATTCCTTGTGAATCACTGGCAAAATGGTGGTGCAAGTGACCTAAAAATATACTTTTTAAATGTACAAATATTTAAAGAGTATATTTTAATAAAAATATACTCTTTAAGATCTATGATAACCATTTTATTATCTTAGTTCAATGTGGTGTCAATGTATTATATCCATTTATTTTATAGCAAGCATTAAACCATAACAGTGTGCCAATGTCTCTAAATTTCTAGATCCACCTTAAATGGCAAAAAAATTAGATTGTAGTTCCTGCATCTACTGCAATATTTAAGGTGGAACTGGAAACTTCAAGATATCACTCAAAAACAAGGTTTGGGGTAAAATTAGAATTAGGATTCACCCTTGACCCCAGTCATGGTTAAACCTCTATTGAACCCTTTCCAGTGATTCTTCTTCATGTAATGAAATAGCTATTTTACTGACAGCTTGTGGTCTGGATCCATCAGAGATTCTGTACAGTTTTAGACATGGCTGCCGCCATGTGAAAGGACCCACTTAATGGAGCATAAACTGGTTCTTTCAGAGACTACAGTGCAGTTTATCTCAGTTGAGTTGAGCAAAAAGAATGCATGGCTCCACTCTTTGTTCTTTAGGGATAGGGTCCTTAAACTTTCATATTCCTTTAACACTGAAATTTCACACAACACAAAACATCAAATTATTTAACAGATGCAAAACTGGTTTTATTGGTTTATTAAGATCCAGCTTTTATGTTCTCGCCATGTTATCATTCTGTCTGTCGATTATTATGAAAGATAACTGGCACTGATTGCACTTTTATCTGCCATGCTTAATCTACGAAACTGATACCAACCTGTTAACAGATGTGCGTCTTTAACATGACCAATACATTTATATAAGCATTGTATTATGAAAACAGTTTCCCAGTATTTAACATGTTAAAATGTTGATTATGGATATGACATGTAATAAGCAGGTGGGCATGGCCTTATTGACAGTACATATGGTCTTGAGCATAAGTACTGTGCAAATAAATAGGCTAGACTGTGGTGTGCATTTCTGTGCAAAAGTTAGGAATTAATACTCATTTATATAATTAATTATATTTTCAGGGCATGTCCACACGTTTTACTTCCATTTCTTGATTAGCAATTTTCCTCATTTTATCTATTTCCTTTTCTCAATAACAGTTTCTTGATACCTGTGGATTTTGTTCTCATCTAGAGGATGCAAGAGCTTCTCATCTTTCGTTATATACAGTTTCATAGCTTCTGTATTTTAGAATAAACGATTGTTTATCTGATTTCAATTCTTTAAACACTATACAAGCACAAACTCCTGTACTGATGGACATGATACATAGACATCTGCTGTCTGATGTAATCTCATGGATGGAGTTAATGCTGCATTATTTGGAGACCCAGGAGACAGAAACCAAGCTATCTACTCTGTCAAATATTTGTAGCTTAGGAAGAGGGAGGTGGGTGAGTTAGAGAGAGGAGGAGGAGGAGGAGAGAGAGAGAGAGAGAGAGAGAGAGAGAGAGAGAGAGAGAGAGACTGATGGAAACTGAGATCCAGACAATTCCTTGATTGGGATCAGTGGCCTCATTAGACTTGAGCAGGTCAGGACCTGTGCTGTACATAACAGGTAAAAAGACAGAACAAGGGATCAGCTAGAAATCAGTTGATAAACAGATGAAAGAAAGAGAGGAACGTGGGTGGAGGGGGCACGGGGGACACATCCACCCAGATTATGAGGGTTGATATGATGATATGAGAAGTTCTAAAGTGGCCAAATATATATGTATATATAAAATATCTGTAACATATATTATATTAGGTTTGGCCTAACAGTTTTATAACTATTTGCAAGCAGTTAATTAATGGTTTACAAGCAGTTAATAGTTACTTATTTAAGAAGATAAACATACTATTTGTAAGAGAGCTTACAAACGTGTTATAAATGTGTAAATTTATACAACGTGTTGAATACTGACAACCAAACAGACATTCAGAATAATCGCTGCGAGGCATATTCACTGTTATTGTAGATATCAAGAAGCATAGTGTGTGTTTACAGCAGTTTCTTTTATTCTCATTGTGTAAAAATGACTTACCCTAAAAACATTTGAGGTCTGAAACTGAATATTCAGGACATTAGTAAATAAAAAGTTAATAACCTGTTTAAACAATCTTAAAAATACATTAAATAAATGCATTGTATTTTACACATTTATAAGCATCTGATATTTTACTATTAAATAAGTAATGGTTAATTCCTTCTTAATAGCTAATTAACTGCTTGCTAAAGGTTAATTAACAGTTAAGAAGCTGACCTTAAAATAAAGTGTTAATAAAAATATCATAAAGTATAAATACAACTGTAATTCTTTTCATTCTTCAGTCCTCTCATCTATGACTTTTAGAATCTCGATATTGTAGCGGACATGTGATATACATATATCACAGGTATTTTACCATTAGCAGCAGAACACAATACAAAATACAGAAGACACATAGAGACATAGCTTCACTGGTGTTTTTGGAGAGTAGGTACCATGGCTATATCTGTTGTCTAGACATTGTGACCCCTGGTTCCTATCACCAGCATTGTATAGAAATAGAGTGTGTCTCATTAGGCACTCCGAATGACATTGTTTATATCTCAGGGATGAAATCATGCAGCGTTTTTGGAAAAATAAATTGGTGGCCAGCCTGTAGTTCCACACATTGTTCCAAACTGACTTGTTATTAATTTATTTAACTATAAAAAAATCACAGCATAAAATGCAGTTCCAAGCCTCTTTTTACACTTTTACTTTGTGTATATGTAAAGTTTAAAGTGACTATAGCTTTAAACCCTCAGCCTTTTTCTATGCTCTCCATGCCTTGCAGTCTTTACTGTTACAGTAGTTTGAACCACTGTGAAAGAGGAATGTGGATCATAACCACCCCACACTTCACATTTACCCATATTTATTGTGTGCTATTAATTGTGTACATGTGTCTGTGTTGTGCTAATCACGCATGTCTACTGTTCTAGTGTGTGGAAGGTTTATAATGCCCCCCCAGCCCCCAACTTTAAACATTATTTTCTCTGTATGAAGATGAAGGGACTGATATGTAAACGAAGCTCCGCCTTCATTTGGCAACTGTGTGCTTTAAACTTGGCAGGTGAGCCTGGCTTTCACTCTGAGGGGCAAATACCAATATTAAAGGTTTGGCTGGTAAACAAAGACCTTTGGAAAGAGGCCCAATGGAACATATAATAACTGTGAGACACACACAGACACACTGGGGTCAAAATAACTGGTGTCACTGGCACTTTGTTAATGGTCCACACACACACACACACACACACACACACACACACTCTGAGCCCAGTTTACATTCCATGTAGACGCTGGTGCAGAACGAGGCAATGGGCCTCAGTCTCAGTGTTTGTTGATTGCTGTGATAAGTGCATGATGCTGTGGGTTTTAGGACAGTGCCCTTAGCTTTAGGTCTTCACTATGTTTAGCTGCTCTCAAAGTACAAGCTGAATTAAAAAAAAAAAAAAAGATTATACACACCAACTCCAAGCATAATTCGGACAAATTCAGGCACTTTCCTTGATGATAAGCAGTGATGCAGGACTTGTTGTGGGACTTGTTGTTATCAGAATAAGGCTTGCTACACGGATCAGAATGAGTTAAATATCATCAATGTTCTCTTTCTCTTTAGTCTCTTTCTCTCTCTCTCTCTCTCTCTCTCTCTCTCTCTCTCTCATATTCACATTCAATGTTGCAACAAATAACATTTATATTGCCTAAGGTTTGTGCAGTTTCTTTAGAACCCAATAGAACATAAAAATTAAAGGTACTGTAAATAATAATAATAATAATAGTGACATTAGTCATGATAATAATTGTAATAATAATAAGAGATAAACAGGTGTGTGTTTGTGACATGGTGTGGTCACTCAGATCCATCAGATTGTGGACAGTGTAGATTTATTAATATTTATTATCTCTCATTATAATTTTTAAATAATATTTTGTTTTTGTTCATTTTTGTATGAGCAAAGTGACAGATCTGAATTCTTCAGTATATTAATGTGAGTCAGTGTTAACTGGTGGAATGTGAACTGATCGAATTAATAATGTTCAGTTTAAAACTCTTTTAAATCTCTCTCTCTCTCTCTCTCTCTCTCTCTCTCTCTCTCTCTCTCTCTCTCTCTCTCAGCTCCGTATTCTCTGGCTGGTGTTCCGGTGTGGAGGGTGATGGAGAGATCAGAAAGTCCTCGTGTGAGGGACAGTCCTGAACGTCGTCCCTCCTGCAGTCCGGAGCTTAGTTGCCCACCACCTGGGAAAATG